>NC_072460.1:21615004-21622504 GCF_027596085.1 Anoplopoma fimbria
ATCATGCCGTCTTTATGGCTCTTGCATATTTACTATTTTAATGTCATTACTTTCTTACTTTAATACGCTTCTTATTTTCCATTAATTCGTTAATGACATTACTCTCCGCATCACGGTGAGTCTGGAGCTCTAGAAGCCTCCTCCTCCTCCTCTCCTCTCCTCTCCTCCTCTCTCCTCCTCCTCCTCCTCCGCGGCTGCGTCAGAACTCAGATTCTCGTCCTGAGATCCGCAAGAAGACCCGGAGTACCAGTAACAGTCCGCAGGCTAGAGGCGCTCGCATTGGTTGTCAGTGGGCAGCATTCCTTGTTTCTCTGCAGACTTTAACTCCTCTTTCCACCAGATTGTTTTATCCACGAATAAGAAGACCACTTCGCATCGAGACATGTGAGTTGTGGAGGTTTAACACGAGCATAGCAGCGGGGCGGAAAGTGCGATAGTGCAGCCTGCTTAGCTAACGCTAATGCTAATGCTAATGCTAACGTTAGCCGTATGACAACATGCGTTTTTTCTTTTTTGCAAAGGCGGGAGGTTGGCCTTGCCTCAATGGGTTGTAAGGCAACTGTGGCTCTTCACCCTGCTTTTACCACATATAATAGGGGGGATAAAACACAATGCACACCCGCAGTTATCACAGCAGACCCTGTGGCAAAATAATTTGCCGGGAAAAGCGGCTGCGTTTTGCCGCTAGCTTGAGCTAGCTGCACCGCATGGCTCAACTAGCGGCGCGGCTAGCATGGTTAGCTCGGCTAGCTGCGTGGAATGAACCACTTAGCATCGCAAGCTAGCGTGTAGATTAGCATCATGGCTGTGTGCAGAGTGTTATAAAGACAATCTGGGGCTTGTTTGTTCAATGCAAAGCTCGTGGAAACGTCTCGATTAGACACGAAACGTGGAAATAATGTTAGTGTCTCATGCTAGCTCTGCTTTAGCTCCACGTTCATGTGTGTAAGAGGATTTGGCTCATGATCCCCCACAGTCATAATGCCATAAACATAATATACAAGTAGCCAGAAAAACATAAACTACAACTCAAGTAGCTCACATCAAATAAATTATTATTATTATTATTAAGTGAAGTATTTTATTGATGTGACCACTGATGTGTAATATAAATGCACTGGAAGTCTTATTTATAGAAGACTGCAGTTTAATTAGTTTTATAATGGTGTCCAAGGGGGTAAAACAATTTGAGTTTATTTTAATTGAGCATCACTAATACCTTTTTAGACATGAGTCCCACCCAGGACTTCACACAATGTGAATTTGGCATACTTATAACTTTTTTTTTTTACATTATTACATTACAGTGATTTAGCAGATGCTTTTATCCAAAGCGGCTTACAATAAGTGTATTCAACATAGGTATGCAAGAGAACTACTAGTCACCAAATTACTGTAATGTAATGTAAGTCATAAGTGCATCTCCTTTCTCAAACAAGCATCTAAAAGCATAAACCAGAGCAAAAGTACAGAAACAAACTAATATGAATACAACAAACTAATACGAATACGAAACTTTTGCAAGGTAAATAAATGTATAATGACAATGCATAGGGAAACTTGAGCTGAACCCACCCAAACAATATAATAATATCAAATAATTAATATAACCCTTCATGTTTTAGCATGCACAGATGTTTAACATTTGAGGGTTATTGATACATGATCACATTTGTAACTGGATGCTGCGTGGCAACCTGATACATGGGTTTTTTGATGCTGAAGGCTCACCCACCTGTCACCAGTACTGATGACCTGTATTATGCATTTTTTATGCACGTTGTTGGTCTGTTGAGCTGTTCTGTTCTCCAACAAATGGTAAAGGTTAGGCCTTTTCATCCTAACATGGTGTTCAAAACTCTAAGGGTACCAAGGGCTTTACTTTGAATTGATTTGGTAATTTACAATTGGCTACTTAATTTATCTAGTAAGTTATTTACAATTGTTAAGTTCTTTAACAGACTAAACATGTGTTGATGTTTTAATGTCCTCCGTTTCTTCACAGGCATCCAGCAACAGCCAAGTGGTACGATAGGAGGGACTCCGTTTTTATAGAGTTCTGTGTAGCAGACAGCAAAGATGTTAAAGTCACTTTTGATAAAACAAAGTTTGGTTTCAGGTACGTTTGTTTCATGTTGATTCTCATTAAAGACCTCTAGTTGTATTTGACCATGAATTTCTTGTTAAATGTCGTTAGTTCTGCTTTTGGTGAGAAACCTGTATATTGTTGTGGTAATGTTCCCAGAATTGAGTTGGGTGTCATTTATTTTATTTCCACAGTTGTCTTGGAGGAACTGACAGTGTCAAACATGAGAATGAAATGGACCTTTTTGAAGCCATCGACGAAAATGTAAGTTGCACTTCCTTTTAGACATTATTGTAGTTTAGCATTCGGCAAAATACAGATTAAAACTGACCACAGACTTTTATTTTCTTTCCACCTCATCGCAGGAGTCCAAACATAAACGCACAGATCGCTCGGTGTTGGTCTATTTACGAAAAGCACAGCCGGGGAAGCCATGGCCGAGGCTATCAAAAGAGAAGGCTAAGGTCAGTTATTGAATGCAAAGGACAGTGTGCATCAAACATTTTAAAAGGCTCGATACAATTCATTTATGCACAACATAAATGTCATACATGAGAGATCACTTTTTGGTGTTTTCACAGGTGAGTTGGCTCAGTGTCGACTTCAACAACTGGAAAGACTGGGAGGATGACTCAGATGAGGAGATGGGGAACTTCGATCAATTCTCAAATGTAAGCGCTATGCATCGATTAGTATGAGTGAATCCTTCATAATCCTGGAAGAGGTCAATGTTTTACTCACTTAAAAGTAGGGCTGGGTATCGTTAGGATTTTATCGATACTACTCTTATCAATACTCCTTATCAATTCTGTTCTTTATCAATATTCTCATCAGTTTATTTTCATTATCAAATTATTGCTTTTTAATATATTAGATTAGAACAGATTATAATTTTTTTAAATATAACTAAATTGTATTTCTGACAGCAAAGTCACACTAAACTCAATAAAATTCAACTGGAAATTATATTAAAAGATTTGCTGACATCACAATAGTAATGTTTAGAAAGAATGAACTACACAGACATCAGTCAGTGTCGGTCATTTATCCTGTCCCCTGTCCTCCTCAATCCGCTGATGTTATTAGGAAGCAATGCTTTGTCTCAGCCAGCACATCAAATTTCACAAGAATTTTAAGCCACGAGGCAAACTAAGTTAAACATTTAGACTACATGCAGGCAGCTTTTGTTTTAGCGGAAAATTGAGAAAATTCAACTGTACAATTCTGTATTTGAATCATTCTGTGTACCAGTTTGACTTAAACCGGGAAAGAAAAATATGTTCCGCCATCTGTTGCAGTTGCAGCATTTGCCTAATAATGAGTACTTTTAATAGTTAATCATTTTGGTTTAATATTACAGATCATGAACAACATGGGAGGTGAGGATGAACTCGCTGATCTAGACGGTCCAGAAGAGGTAAGAACCTTTTTTAACTTAATTTCCAAGCATTAAGCTTATAATCAGAAATAAAAACTGATCATAAATCAGATTTTAATTATTGTCAATGTTGAGGCCTGTTATCTTATTATATTGACATATTTTATGTGTAACATTTTTCAACCTAATCTCCTTTTTTTTTTTTTTTTTTTATAAATCCTTTTTAGGATGAGTCTGCAGATAGCGATGACGAGAGTAAGTATTTATGATACTTTGTAACAACACATCTGTAAATGATGGCTTTCATTTTTTATAACAAATTTCTTGTGATGTTTAACATTATTTCTGCTCCTCTTTACTTTCAGAAATGCCAGATTTGGAATAGACAACTGTAAGACTCTGGAAATAAAATGGAAGAAAGGAGGGCAGGAGGAATCATAACAAATGTATATCTTGAAACTGAAGGCAGTGACAAACAACTGTACATATGAGTCAGTAGCCATATTTAAATCCATAGCCTCAGCTCCAAACTCTTGACCGATCAGTACACTGAAGGTTGATATGCATGGTATTGTACAGAGCAGCTATCTCCACTTCCATTTGCTGTACTGCACCTTTTGGGCATCTTGTTTTACTGTTAAATATTACAAGTAAGCACACATTATTTGTTGGAAAAAAGCTGTGTAGTTGTCCTCAACTGAGCAATATGTGATAACTGATTTTCAATTTGTTCCCGATTAATTGTGGTTTAAAATGATTAGGCCCCACCCATTTCCAATGTTGTGGTTTTAAGTCGACCAGTGTAGTTTCTCTTGATTTAAAAAGACACTAGCAATTTACATGGTAATAATTAGGTGCATTTTTTTTTGATTGGGTTCCTCTAAAGCCTTCCATTTGCTGTAAATTAGATATCCAGGAAGCCAGTCTTTGTTTCCGTGGCTTAACCTTTCAGCTTACATGTTTCCCTTTACTTCCTGTTTAATGTTTGAAAAATTGGAATATTCTGAAATCATTGCAGCATCTTCCCAGTTTGTCACCTACTTTGGTAATCCGAACAGATTCCACATATTTAGAATCTTAACAGTTCTTCTTTTCATACCCACCTAACACACACACACACTCATGGTAGACCGCAGAAGCAAGGTGAAATGTTTTGCAACTGATGACGAGGCTCGAAGCTTAATTGGGCCTCAGCATCATATGGTGTGTTGCTTTTCTCCAGGTTCTTTCCGTTTGTTCATCTAGAATGATCCTCCCTTCTTGGCGAGGGCGTGTCGGACCGATACGGCGACGTGTAATGACCAAATTATATTTGCACTGTCATTAAAGTGTAAGGGGAGACAAATAATGTTGAATTACAGTGGAAATTCTTTTTTTATTGTCTACATCTTTCTAATAAACTGTTTAAGAATCATTTTAAATCTCTTTTTTTTTTCTTTTTAAATTGATTTTTACTTTTTCCTTAACATTCAATATGTCCTTTTCTCAATTGGTAATTTTGGACGGAATACAAAATTACAAGTTAAGCTTCTAAGATGGTTACAGATGTCATTTATTTGATGTAAATTTCATGTGAACATCCTAAAGAAAGGAAATGTTTACTCACTGAAATATATTTTGGATAAAGTATTTTATTTATTGCAAAGACAACTACAGCAGCCTTATGTCAGGCAGTATGAAATCGTTTTTTAATATACAGTTATGTCCATTTTATGTTTTCTAAACTCAAGTAGTTTTGAGACATGTTTAACCTAATAGACTACTACTACTTGTAATACAGTATTTCTACCAGAGTACAGTTTTACGTCACAGTAACTTCTACTGCTGCCTGTTCGGGTGCTAGGACCCAGGAGCCTTCGGTCTCTTCGGCCCAGAATATTAGCATACTTCCTCTGTAGGCCTGATTTCCTCACTGTCATTTCCGAGAAGGTGACTGTAATTTGCAATACTAGTTTCCTGTTTTAACCCTCGAGCACATTAAAATAAAAGCCTTAATTTGACACACATGCGTATTAAAACTCACATCAGTATTAACAATGTCCATTAACCAATTTTGTTATTTTTAAACAGTGATTGAAAGTAACAAAATACACACCTGTAAACCTACTCAAATACCGGTACTGAAGTATTGAAGGCTACTTTACTCGAGTATTTAAATGTCATGCTTCTAAATAATTCTACTCCACATTTCAGATTGTAGTTTTTACTCCACCATTTATTTAATAATTGATACCTAGATTTAACATACAAATAATCATATGTTGTAATTTACTTTTGATATATTTGTTGAATGTTTTCAATTAAGTACATTTACCTTACTTTTACTATGTCAGTATTACCACTTATACACTTTACTCTATTATTCATATATGTTTGTAGTTTTACTGTATTTTTTATTTTATTTTTTTCTGTTGTAATCTTTTATCAAACACTGGCACAATAATTGACTTTGGGATTAATGAAGTTCTTTATTATTTTATACACAAAAAACACAGGCACCACTTGAAAGTGCTGCTTTATTAATGCATCAGTAATAGTAAAGTAATAACATTACAATAATAAAAAAGGACAGGGGCTATTCCTGTTTCATTATGAATGAACATAAGGTCATTATAATTAATAATAAAACATATATTAATACAAGTTATTCTGGTGCTTATTATTATTGGGGGTTTTCTTGTTTTATTATGAATGAATATGAGGTCATAAATAATAAAACATATTAATACAAGTTATTCTGGTGCTTATTATTGGGGCTATTCCTGTTTCATTATTAATGAACAAAGGGTCATTATAATTAATAATAAAACATATTAATACTACAAGTTATTCTGGTGATTGTTATTATTGGGAGTTTTCTTGTTTCATTATGAATGAATATAAGGTCATTATAATTAACAATAAAACACATATTAATACTATGAGTTATTCTGGTGCTTGTTTCATTATGAATGAACATAAGGTCATTATAATTAACAATAAAACACATTAATACTACAAGTTATTCTGGTGCTTATTGTTATTATTGGGGCTATTCCTGTTTCATTATGAATGAACATAAGGTCATTATAATTAATAATAAAACATATATTAATACTACAAGTTATTCTGGTGATTGTTACTATTATTGGGGGTTTTCTTGTTTTATTATGAATGAATATAAGGTCATTATAATTAACAATAAAACACATATTAATACTAGGAGTTATTCTGGTGTTATTGTTATTATGAATGAACATAAGGTCATTATAATTAACAATAAAACATATTTTTTCATTGTGTGTTTCTTGTTTCATTATGAATGAACACAAGGTCATTATAATTAACAATAAAACACATATTACCACTAGGAGTTGTTATATAAGGTCTATGTTTTATAATAAAACACACATTAACACTAGGAGTTGTTCTGGTGTTATTGTTATTATGAATGAATATAAGGTCATTATGTTTTATAATAAAACACACATTAACACTATGAGTTGTTCTGGTGTTTCTTGTTTCATTATGAATTAATATAAGGTCATTATAATTAATAATAATGCATATTTTTATACTAGGAGTTGTTCTGGTGTTATTGTTGTTATTATTGTGTGTTCCTTGTTTCATTATGAATGAATATAAGGTCATTATAATTAACAATAATACATCTTTTTTCATTGTTTGTTTCTTGTTTCATTATGAATGAACAAAGGGTCATTATGTTTTATAATAAAACATATATTAATACTACAAGTTATTCTAGTGATTGTTGTTGTTATTGGGGCTATTCCTGTTTCATTATTAATGAACAAAGGGTCATAATAATTAACAATAAAACACATATTAATACTATGAGTTATTCTGGTGCTTGTTTCATTATGAATGAATATAAGGTCATTATAATTAACAATAAAACACATATTAATACTAGGAGTTGTTCTGGTGTTATTGTTGTTATGAATGAACATAAGGTCATTATAATTAACAATAAAACACACATTAACACTAGGAGTTGTTCTGGTGTTATTGTTGTTATTGGGGGTTTTCTTGTTTC
>NC_072460.1:21627504-21675004 GCF_027596085.1 Anoplopoma fimbria
GCAAGGCCTTAGGCCTCCCACTTCTGCTGCGACCGAGACCTCCCCTGCTGGATCCAGGCCTCCGTCAAATGGGTCCTCTTCCTCCTCCCTGCCTGCATCACCTCAGAAGTTGTCTACACCTCATGCTTCAACTGATAGTACGTCTAAACCTGCAGTTTCTTCAGTCTCTCCTCCGTCATCGGACTCTGCGACTCATCAAACCAAGTCTTCGTTGCCTCCTAAAGCTTCTGGACCTCCAACAAATGTCACAACTGCACCCATCTCAGCTCTTCATCAGATGGTTCAAGGGTCCAAGCCACCTCTGATGACATCTTGCTTTCCTGATAAGCCTGGAGCTCGAAATGAAAAGCCTGGACCCCCAAAATTAATTTCTACCGGCTCATCAATGGGGGCAAAATCCTCATCTGCTCGTGTGGCTCCACCTCTAATATCAGCATCAGGATCTTCAACCTCAACACCACCTGGCTCAGAATCTTCTCCTGCCATGTCTGTCTCAAGAACCTCCTCAGTTGGCGGTAAACCGGGTGACAAAGCGCCCACACCCCAGCGTCAGACATGCACTCCTCCAGCTGCTGACTCTGGTCTTTCCACTGCTTCCACAGCATCACCACCACCAGCAGCGACGAACTTACCCTCCCTAGCAGCCCATGAAAGTCTTACAGTCCGACCTCCACCTACCCTACCTCTTCTAACCGCTCAAGCCTCCAGGACTGCACCGGTGTCCGCCCCACCTCCTTTGGTGTCTCTGACTTCTACAATGGGTACGTCTTCTGTAGTAGTCCAAAGTTCTGACTCTGAGCAGCATCCTCCTAACACCACTCCTCCTCGTGTGCTGAAGCGGTCGTCTCCGAAGTCAGAGCACTGTGGTCATAGTGAGGATAGGAAAGAGTTGGCTAACAAACGAAACGGAAAACCAGACGAACACCACCCTCGTCCTTATCGACCCCAAATGAAGCCACCACAGAAGGAGGAAGCTACTGAGACTAAATCAGAAATTTGCTCACCCAAATTCCTCACTGATCTTCCTGGGAAACCGCTGCAGCCCACAGTCGCTCCCAAGAATCAACCAACAGCCTCTGAAAAGCACCACCTGCAAAGCAGCATCTGTGAGGCAGAGGACTCCATGGTGGAGGAGTCTCCACTCAGAAAGTCTTCACATCTCCACAGCACAAGGCTAGAACATCTGACGGATGAAGAAGAAAGTTTTAATGACTCTTCACAAACAGCTTCTCACTTTGATGGCAGTTCAACATTTGACAGCCCCTCTCGAATTGATGTCAGCTCTGCCTTTGAAAAGACCTCTCCTCTAGACGGTGATAGCTCATGCGTGGACGACTCCTCTCACTTTGACAGCAGCTTTCACCTGAGAAAGGACACCTCTCAGTTCGACAGCACTTCTCATGCAGAGGACGAACCATCTTCTGGGTTCGACACCACTGGAGTGAGCGGCTATTCTGTGGGAGACTCCAGGGAGGACACGTTGGACTCCACCAGGGATGGGGAAACGTCTGAGGCAGAAGAGACCAAGGACAGCTGTCAAATCACAGGGGAATCCATGCTGGAGTCTTCCTCTCAGATAGAAGATCCTTCTGATACTTCAAGTGAGTCCAACTCATACTCGTTTGTGCCATTTCAGCTAGGTTGTGAAGGTACACTCCTAAAGTTCATGATCATGGAAACTAGTATCACATGCTGCTGTTATTATTAAACCAGTCACCCATTAAATAAATATTTATTTCCAAACAGATTCTGTTTTGTATATCATTATCCTGTATTTCTGAATTATGCTAACAGTGTTCTTGTTGCTTCATCTCAGGACCTGAAGCAGAGTGGGGACCCAGAGGACTTGATACACCAGACTCAGCTGGACGCACTAGCATTAAGACCACTGCCAGTGAGACAATGACTCCCCTGAGTTTGAAGATGAAAGATGAGAACTTCATCGCCTTCAGTACCCCAGCAGAGAGCCCTGCGGTACACCCACTGCAACCAGTAACTGATCCCATCGTACCAGCTGCTAAAGGACGTCAGAAAACGCCAGGGAAACCACGCAAACCTCGCACTCCAAAGGCACTAATGATTAAAACCCCAGGTATTTAACATTTTGATTTCAGATTTTTTTTTTTTTTAAATTTAAGTAAATGTTAAAATGTAAGGTTTGATTTTAAAACATTTCTTTCCTCTTGTATGTAAAGCTCCTGAGGGGACCCAGCGGAAACCTCGGGTTCGAACCCCTAAAGTGGAGAAGATCAAGACTGAAGAAGAGGGAGGAAATAAAGAAGTAGTACCCAAGGGCAGAAAGAGGAAGAAGTCTCTCAAGGTGGATGTTAAAGAAACATCAGGCGTATGTGGAGAGGCTGGGCCTTCCACAGGAGAGGTGGACACCGTCACCACCACTATTGAAGCTGTTCTGGCCAACGCTTTAGCTTATACCACACCAGTCGAGAAACCCAAGAAGGCAAAAAGGGCCAAGAAACAAGACCAGGAAGGAAATGTGGCAAAAACACCCAAAAAAGACGCAGAAACAATTGCTGGCGATGCTGATGACAATGATGACGACAGCTCCACTGCAGGTAATGAAGGTTATAGTTCTGTTGTGATGCGGGGTTCCACTTTAAATGGCATTTTACTGAGACATGATATCACATTCTAACAGTCTGATGCTAAATGTGGTTGTGTGTGTGTGTGTGTGTTTTCTTGAACAGGTGAATCTAACAGACAGAGGAGGGTCGCAACTGAGGAGCAGGTTCAGTTCCCGATGCGACATGGGTAATGTTCCCTTTTGTTTTTTGTATTATTCCAGTTTTTTAATATTCAATTAATCCGATATCATGAACCAAAACATGCCCAACAAGCTAAACAGGACTAAACAGTTAATACCAGTTATACGTGACAACGTTTTCAGATAATTCAGAAATCCTTCACTGTGACTATATACATTAAATACATTACATTTTGCATAGTGTTTTCTGCATTTAAGTCTTGGCGTGAAGTCTTTGTTCAGCTGTCAGTTCATAGTAGTGAAAAAATGATCATGATTTTAACTCTTAACTCACTTTGTAATCATAATCCTTCCATAATTGCCTCTCTCAACTGTAGTTGGAGGAGGGAGATTCGTGTGAAGAGATTGGAGGACCGCATGAAGGGCGAAACCTGGTACTACACACCTTGTGGAAGGAGGATGAAGCAGTTCCCAGAAATCATCAAGGTACAATTTCCTGGCTGTTAAACAAAACCATAAATGTCTTCAAATGTATTAAAGTCGTAGTCTTTCAAGGGAAATTGAAACATGATAATGTATTGATTATGTCATATCAATGACTCTGATCTTCTCTCTCTCTCTTGCCCGTTCTCCTAATTGCTTCCTCCAGTACTTGAGGAAACACACGGACAGTTTGGTCAACAGAGAACACTTCAGCTTCAGCCCACGCATGCCTGTCGGAGATTTTTATGAAGAAAGAGAAACTCCTGAGGTCTGTATATTTTTCTCAGTGCTGCTCAGTTTACTTTTCAAACACTAGAAGAAAGTAACAAAAACATGTCAAGAAGACATAATGGGGACTTATCATTCTCTTCAATATGTCACAGGGTAAACAGTGGATCCAGTTGGCCAATGAGGAGGTTCCCTCTATGATCATGGCAATCACTGGCCGGCGAGGTCGACCTCCAAACCCTGATAAAGAGAAACCTCGCAGGGTCCGCGGCCTGAAGGGAGGGCCCATTCGCCGCCCCGGTAGACCTCCCAAACCCAAGATGATCGACCTCCTCAGCAAAGTTGACGCCAAGCTTTTGAAGCGACTTGAAGCCAAGGGTGAGTGGATTAAGACTGGAGGAGGCATGAGTGTACAGGGATGTGTTTATAGCTAGTAGTTACATAACCTCACTAACTTTGCACTGAAGCTAATTGTTTTTATTTCCATTTTATAGAAGCTCTCACGGAGGAGGAAAAGGAGAAACTTGCGAAAATCAAAAAGAAAATGAAGAAAAAGGTATCTGGTTCAGTTCATGCAGTTTGTATTGATGAGCTGTTTTTCTCTTCACATCTCATCCTGATTTGTTGCTGCTGTTTATTATTCAGGCAAGAATGAAGAGAAGGGAGGATACGAAGATTAAGAAGATGAAAGCGGAGAAAAAGAAAGCCAAGGTACAGATATAATTAACACAAAATTATTCATCAGCATTCTCCTCAGCAACAACCCCTTTCCTCACCTCCACCTTTTCTGTCTTTTTATTTGTGCGTTCAGCTTGAGCAAGAGGCCAAGGACCAGGAGCTGAAGGCCGAACCAACCGAACCAACCGACCCAACAGCCCCCCAGGCCACGCAGCCGGCACCGGGCACTGCTGCAGAGCCCAAGAAGCCCGGCCGCAGGAGGTCAGTCAAGCTGGAGGTTCCTCCACCAGTGCAGCAGACCGACGAGGAGAGGATAGCCCAGGGTAAGAGGGTGCTGGGTGCTCGGAGTAAAGCCAAGGCTCTGGCCAAAGCCCAGGCAGAGGCAGAGGCGGCGGCTCAGGCGGCTATGACGGCTAAGAGGGCGGCAGAGAGGAGAGCGCAGACCCAGAGACGTCTGGAGGAGCGCAAGAGGCAGCAGCTGATCGCAGACGAGCTGAAGAAGCCCGCAGAGGACATGTGTCTCACTGACCACAAAGTGAGTTGTGTAATTAAAACAGTTTCTTTAATGTTTTATTAGCTCTGTGATTACAGAGGGTTTTTAATCATGACTGTAAAACTTTGTCTCAATCAGCCGCTGCCAGATCTGTCCCGTGTCCCCGGTGTGGTTCTCTCCGGCAAAGCTTTTGCACACTGTCTGGCTGTGGTGGAGTTCCTACACGGCTATGGGAAGATCATTGGTCTCAATATACCCAAGGACATCCCCAGCCTCGCCACCCTGCAGGAGGGTCTATTAGGCCTGGGTGACAGCCAAGGAGAGGTCCAGGACCTTCTGATCAAGCTGGTGGAGGCAGCACTTCATGATCCAGGCCTGCCATCATTTTATCAGGTATGTAAAACAGTTTGAAAATTTTTCTCCATTAATGCAAGTCCTGATAAAGAGTGATAAACATTTTAATCTCCGTTTATTTTCTCCTCATCCCAACCTCCAGTCAGTAAAGATCCTCGGGGATAAGCTGGTTGAGATCAAGCTGACTCGCAGCACAGTCTCGGAAGTGTTACGGGTCTTTTTGGAGTCTTATGGTTATGAGACAGAAGTGTGCAACACGCTGAGGACCAAAACATTTCATGCTCTGCCTCCGGACACCAAGGCATCAATCCTGGGTTTCCTGGTGGACGAGCTCAACAGCAGCAACGCTGTGACGAGGTCAGAACCAGAACTCAATTATTCATCCTTTAAGTTACTCTAAGCCCTAAATGATTGTTACTACTACTACTCCTTTACTTTATTAATGTTTGCATTTTATATTTCAGTGACATTGACAACACTTTAGAAAACATGGCAACTTACAGGAAGAACAAGTGGATCATTGAGGGGAAGTTGCGCAGGTAAGATTTTCTCTCTTCAAATTCAGACCTTCTTTTTTTTTTTTTTTTTGTCATTTAAAGCCAGAGAGCCAGTGATCATGTTGATCCTGATGGTTTTCTCCCTTGCAGACTGAAGGCGGCACTAGCGCGCCGTACAGGACGCTCAGAGGAAGAGCTGTGTTTTGAGGAGAGGAGGCGCAGTGCCAGAGTGGCCGAGGAGGAGAACCTCAGTCTGGAGGAGGGGGGCCCGGTCTCTGAGAGAGGCAACCGCCGTGCACGCAAAGAAGAGCCCAAACTCAGTGATGTAAATATCTGTTGTTGAGATTATTTTTTTAATACTCTATTAGAAACCGATTTCTCTACATTTACTTTGATATTTTCTGTTACAGAGCGAGAGCCCTGCTAATGCCAGCATTCCAGAGCTTGAAAGGCAGATCGATAAGCTAGCCAAGGTAAGTCGACGTTACACAGACGCAGCGATTTTTTAATTTTTAATTTTTTGTTGTTTAATATTAAATATTCCTCTGCTTTTGGATCTCCACAGCGCCAAGCGTTTTTCCGTAAAAAGCTGCTACAGTCATCTCATTCCATGCGGGCAGTACTGCTGGGTCAGGACCGTTACCAGCGCAGATACTTGGCCCTTCCTCACCTCGGAGGAGTTCTGGTCGAAGGGCCAGAGGAGCTTCTGAGTAAGTCAGAGAATTAATTTGAAAGATATGTATTTGCTCTAATTTTTTAGTCTTTACAACCCTTTGGCTAATCCACCTTCATCTGAACTTTTCTTGTTTCTATCATGCAGCTTCTGGAGAAGTCCTTGTAGCCGAGGTTCCCGTCACCTTCCTCAAAAAGGAGCCCAAAGTGGAGGAGACCCCCATGCCCACCACTCCCCCTCCTACTCTACCTTCCTCTCCTTCCTCTGCTTCCGCCGCACAGCCCCAGACCTTTTCTCAAGAGGAGGACGACCTCCCCGGCACCGCATCCCTCATGAGCAGGCCGAGGGGACGAGGACGGCCCCGAAAAATCAAACCCGAAGTGGAGCTTCACCTGCGCACAGCGAAGATTCGCCGCCGGCGTCGAAGCAGCGCCAGGTCGGGGGGCGAAGAAGTGCCGGGCTCGCCGAACAGCGGCACCCACAACCTCACAAAGGCTGCTTTCCAGAGCTGGCTCAGCCAATCACAGGAAGCGGTGACCAACGGCACGTGCTCAGCGGCAGGGGATGCTCCAGAGGGTAATCGACCAGAGGAGAGCGTGAAGGAGATGGCGGAGAAACAGGGGCAGTGGTTCAACCTGCTCCCAAAGCAACCGTGCGACGATAACTCTCTGACGGAGTGTCAGACTCCCAGCTCACCTCCTAAGCTCCTCCCTCAGGTCACGAGTGCTCTGCCCGCACTTGCTGCTCCACTCGTGAAGGTTTGCTAACACAATCACAACTATAATGACATGTTATTATGCTTTTATAATGCACTTTGAATCATCTGTGTGGCATATAAATAAAATAATCTCTCCCCACCATTCAGCCGGACCCGCTCTTGCCTAGCCTGACGCCTGCTGACCCCTTGACCCCAGCAACAGCACAGGACATTCCCTCTACACTTCCTGCTTCTGCTGCTCCTGTTTGTGCCCCAGAGCCACCTCTCCCTCAGCTTCTTCCAGCTCCCGTTACCCCTGCCACGCCCACTCCGACTACCCCTCCCAAGCCAGGGCGCAGGCGGAGGAGAGGGAGCCGAGGCAGCAGTCCTGCCCGCCGAGGGGCGAGAGGAGCTGCAGCCAAACGCCGTGGCCGCCCTCCCAACTCTGTGTTCCAAGAAATGGAGCAACAGTACTTCACACAACTGGTGGTCAAGCCGATACCAGCATGTAAGTTGTGCCTGGTTTAAAAGTCTAAGAGATGTGATTGATTCCTTTTTAAATGGTGAGATAGTTAAGAGCTGATCCAAGGATGTAGGACTCCACACTGCCGACATTTAGCCTACAAATCTGTACAGGAACCATATAAACCATGATCATTTATTGCTTCATTCTTATTTGTAATGCCTATATTTCTTTTCCAGCAATGGTGCGTGGCTGGTGGTGGATCAAGGATCCAGAGGAGCTTTACAGCACCTTACAGGCCCTTCATCCAAGGGGCATCAGGGAGAAGGTGCTCCATAAGCATTTGGCCAAACAAATGGAGAGTTTAGCTGAGATATGCACCAAACCTATCAACGGTGAGTGTTTTTTCATTTTGCATTTTAACTCTGATCAATGAGTATTTGTATATGACATCATCCTACATCATCCTTTTTTCCTTCTGTATCTCTTCCCCCGTCGCCCTGTGCTCCACTTACAACCGTTGTTGTCGGTCTAGACCCTTTATTTGAGTCGAAGGTAGAGGAGAAGGATGTGCTGATGGAGGCTCTGCAGCAGCCCTGGCAAGTGCAGGAGAAAGCGATGGAGACTGACATCAGAGCCCTGCAGTGGGTGGAGGACCTGGAGCAGCGGGTCATTGCAGCTGACCTCCATCTCAAGGTGAGAAACCACCTCTCTGTTTGTGTGCCTCTGTTCTTCATCGTCTGATCAAGCAACAGCTAAAACTCCAGGTGAGTTGAAAAAGTAAAATTAAGAGGGGTTATTTTATGCCTAAGCGCTTGCGAAAGCCATGATCGGGATGGATCTCAGGAACGCCTGGGATTAATTTCTCCAATTTTGTAACAAACTTTCTACCTGGACTCAAGGATGAATGGATTAGATTTTATAGGTCAAAGGTCACCTCCCTCCCATTCTTGTGATCTTATTATCTGTGGAACGCCTGAAGGGATTTTCTTCATATGGACTCAATAAAAACTGATAATATTTTTGTGGTCAAAGGTCACTTTTGGCCACAACACGAGAATTCATATGCTAACTTCCCACAAAGATCTAATGCGGTAAAATGATGAAGATGACATTTGGAACGGACACGGATGTATCTTCATTGAGAGGCTGTCGTTCTAGTTCACAATAACAAGATTATGGATAAGTGGCTTTTTAATGTGATTCTAAGAGATGAGAGCAGAACAGATAATATTGGAACTCGCATGTAGGAAACATTGAAAGTAAATGAAACAAGTAGGAAACGTGTACATGGACCACAACGTTGGTTCTTTTTTTGCATGTCATTACACATTTCTTATTTACTGAGGTCTCTCTGCTTTCAGGAAATTACTTTTAATAAAATTTGCAACAAATCCTCAAATACTGATATTGTTTGGCTTATGCTGTGGCCATATTCTGTGAGGTGTGTGAGTCCCCTTCACAGCTAAATGTAACGCATGTCTGCTTTTTTTGTTTCTACAAGGCGGCACCTCAGAGTGCAGTGACTGATGCTGAATCCAACACGGAGACACCAGTGGCAGAATTTCAGGTAACAATTTAAACACTTAAATAAAACGATTCCTCCAGTTCTTTAATCTTGGATGAATAGAATAGTTTTCTCTCTTACCTGTACCTAAACTGTCCCCGCCTCTTTTTTAAGCCCTACACAATCCCAGATCCAGACTCCACGCGTGATGACCTCCAATACTACGAACATGAGGCCGACCCACGTGATGACTGGATTGTGCGAACTAAGAAGGAGTGGTCCAACCTGCCCCGCGTCGCCACACACCCGGTGGACTTGGCGATGTTGCGGTTGGCCAACCTCGAGCGAAACATAGAAAGACGCTACCTGAAGGAGCCGCTCTGGAACCCCGCCGAAGTGATGCGCCTCGCTCCTCTCACCCCGACCCCAGGAGAAGAGCATCTCATGGATGTCTTCAGGTGAGACGGACTCTCTGTCTTTGGAGTGCAGGGGATGAATTTGTTTTGTTTGTATATTTTAAACTTATTCCTGTTCTTTTCTTCCGCTCCAGTCTGGAAAGCGAGATCACGTCTCGACTACGAACGTGGCGACAAGCTCTGGATCGCTGCCGCAGCGCTCCCCAGGTCTGTCTGTGTATACTTCAGCTGGAGAAGGCCATTGCTTGGGAGAGATCTGTGACTAAGGTGGTAAGTTACTTTACCTCACAGGATTGTTGTTGAACCTTTTTTTTTTTTTTTTTGATGGAGCACACTGCACAAACTAACACCAAAATAACACCAAATTCACCTTAGTCGTCATCTTAACAATAACGACTTCTTCTCTGCTTTTTTTATCCAGAATTGTCAGGTTTGCAGGAAAGGAGACAACGATGACTGTCTCTTGCTGTGTGACGGCTGTGATCGAGGCTGCCACATGTACTGCCTGAAGCCCAAAATCACCCAGGTGCCAGAGGGAGACTGGTTTTGTCCTACCTGCGTTGCCCAGGTCAGACCCCGTCCTGTGATTCTTGACTAAGAAAAATAGAAAAACTTACAGGATAAATTAGGGCCAAGTAGGTTTTCATATACAAGGAATTTGTGTTTGTTTGGTGCTACAATAGTCAAGAAAAATAAATAGAAAATAGAAATACAATAGAATGTGTGAAAAAAAAAAAAGTTTTAAAATGAAAATAGCTGTTAAGTTCCCCGTCAGCTCATCCTGCTTCCTCATTCGCTCTGTCTCTCAGGACGTCTGTGATTCACCTCGCTCATCCAAAAAGAGGACCCGGGTGAAGAAGAGAAGATATGAAGACGACAGCTCTGAAGATGAGACGTCAACGCGACGAAGTACTGGCGGCATGGCAACGCGGTTCAAGGAGACCGTGACACCCCCCTCATCTTCCCGTCACTCTGGAGAAGGAAGCGCCGCTAAACGTCGTCGCATGACGACCCGCAACCAGCCTGACCTCACCTTCTGCGAGTGAGTCCTGCCTCTATCCCCGTTGAGCTACTCGCATGCAGAATCATCTTATTTATGTTACACAACAGGTGTTTTTTTTTTTTTTTTTTTTTTTTTTTAAGTCTACAGGGGTGACTAGTTATTTAATCATTTTATTTCCTGCCAGGATCATTCTGATGGAGATGGAGTCTCACGCAGACGCCTGGCCGTTCCTTGAACCCGTCAACCCCCGACTGGTGCCGGGCTACCGTCGCATCATCAAAAGCCCCATGGACTTCCTCACCATGAGAGAACGGCTGCTACAGGGAGGGTAAGAGCGGATCATGCTACTCGTTATATTACTTCTTTATTTATTAGATCGCATTCACAATAATTAAAGGTTCACATATTAGGGGCATTAAGGACCATTAACCTTAATTTACCTGATAAGATAAAAAAAAATGTAAAAGAATAACAATAAGTCCACAGACATTAGGTTAATATTGACTACACAACTGTAGAATAAATAGGGAACACCACATATCAAGTACCTGTAATAACCTCAAAACTCAATTATTTTTTGAAAAACTTCCAAAATTCAAAACAATGTTTTTATATAACAAATAATTCAGCTTCAATCCATATTTATTGCCGTTTAGCCTTTCAAAAAACACATTTTCACTGCGGCCCAAAACGGTTTACTTTACTAAAAAAAGAATCTCTGGAGGAATATTTTGTCCCTCTGTGATTCTTTTAACACCGGCCCTTTTCTTCTCTCAGGTACTGCAGCTGTGAGGAGTTTGCGGCAGACGCTCACCTCATCTTCAACAACTGTGAGCTGTTCAACGAGGACACGTCGGAGGTGGGAACGGCTGGTCACGCCATGAGGCGTTTCTTTGAGAGCCGCTGGGCGGAGTTCTACTCAAATAAGGACAAATAGGAGTCTATGGTGGGGCTGTATACTGTTGGTGCTGTCACCGTCCCAGGCACACTATCTCCATTACTGCTAAGACTGTCTGGAGGTTCTTCCAGCTATGTGTATTCGCTCATGTATAGGTATATATGTATAGATTTTTGGCTAATTGTCTGTTATTGTTTCCTCTATCGGCTTGAATCTTTTTCCAGGCTCACAGCTGAACTGGCTTGAACTTGTACCCATTCCTCATCACGGAGAGTGAGAACACGTCTCTCTTAGCATTTCATTCCTCCTTTCGTGTCTCCTCATCTTCACCTCATCTCCAGTTTGCATTCTCCCGTCACGTCCCCTTCACAAGCCCCCCATGTCCTAGCGCACGCAGCCTTCGGTCAAGCCCTGCTGGTGAGGTGATGACACGGTCTCAGGCCCCGGGTGTTGTGGTTCTCAGACTGGTACCGAAGGTCAGAGACTGATCACACTATTGCGGCCTAACTGCTGCATACTGGACCTGCTTAGCACCGCTCGACGACAAAAACGGATCAAAACTCTTCACTGAGCTCGGGGCCATTTCTTACCTGTTCAATGGAAATGTAATGTAACGTGGTCTTATGCCTAGAAGTAATTTTTTTGCTCAATATATTTTTATTATATATTCTATATATAAATATATATACAGATTACAATAGCTGGGATTATTTAATAGCAATAGCTTGTAGTGGATGTGTACAGATTACCTTATAGAGATGTCTAGACGATTTCTGAAAAAGGCCAGTTAAACTAAAAAGAATCTGTTCTTGGACTGTCACGAGTAGCTGTTGTATAACCTCCACTTAAAGTCTTGCACGCCACACATGCACACTTTTCACCTATACACGCATAAACATGCACACGATTTGACACACACACACACACACACACACACACACACACACACACACACACACACACACATACACATACCCACCTTCTGCTGCTGTGTGAAACACTGGTTTCCGAGACTGGAGGATTTATTTGGTGTTGGTCTAGGCTTAGACTTTTATATTTCACTGTCCCTCTTGTTAAAAGTAAATTATCGGCTAGTTATTTCTGATCTGTGTCACAGACTGTATACGACTGAAAGGATGCTCCATTTTACTATAAAATCACCACAAAACAACATGGTGTTTGCATTGAGAAACGATCCGTGTTGAAAATGAATTTCATCTGAGCAGGTGGAAACATCTTACAGGACATGCAAGGCTAAAATCCTCCTCCCGTTTTAAAGACTAGAATTGCAAAGGAGCTCTGATAATGAGGTACTGGGCACATTCCTGCCTGGTTTTCTGTCTTACATTCCTTTTTATTGATTTTATTTTTGCTGTTCAAGGGCCAATTTCCGACGTTGCGTGGCATGGATGGCTTGCTATGAAGGCGACGTGATGACTCCACAGTCCGGGTTTTATTTAAACGTGTTTCTTACACTGAACTCAAATCCGTTGATAGGAAAATAGACTTTCAATGTTCCTTGTTACACTTAAAGGGACAGACGTTTTTTCAAAAAAGAAAAAAAAAAGATATGAAAACCAAACGTGGTGTTAAGTGAATTTTTAATAATGTACAGTTTTGGTGACTTTAAATTTGTTCCTTTATATTTTTAGGACCAATTCATCATTTTTAAGAGGAGGTATTACAAGACTCTGTTGTATTAAGGTGATGTAACACGTGTGCATCTGTAGAATGTACTGTGAGTTGAATAAAAACCACATCTAGTAGAGTATTTTTTTCTCTCTTTGCCTTTGTATGTAAATCCTGTCTGTGTGCTCTCCATGTTTCTTGGGGTTTCCCTCATGTGTTCCTGCTTCCTCTCGAAATACAAACAGGGAAGTTCATATCCCATATCTGTCTAAACCTGTTTGCAATAGACCTGCGTGACCTGTTCTGGCACAGTGCATGCTGGGATATGCTTCAGCCGCTCCTGACTGAACAGGATTAGGGAGATGGATATACTGCACATGGCTAATAATCTAGGAACAGCTCTCGTGTCAACGGGCCTCATTCAAATACCTTGAGTTTGCACGAATCTGTGCTTAAAGCGCCGACAAATGATTTACACACAAATCTGAGATTCAACATTTTCTTACCTGAATTTGTTCATACTGTGCAAAAACATTTAGAAGTTCCTCAAAACCGTGCGTACAGAAATGTGGGGGCCCGGGCCTGCTGACTAAATTCACCTTATATAAAAAAAAACGCATAATAAGTCTTTATAAGACTAAAATATTTAAAACCTAGATTTAACAAATGCATTCGCAAAATATATTATGTAGTAAACTAGTATTGTGTACTATGAAATTGACACTCTTTCATCCTCATTAATTATTGTCATAATTAAAATATATATTTCAACTCTTTAGCCCTTTCTCACAGCAGCCATTTTGATAAGTCAGTGCAGCGTAAACACAGGTTTAATTAATCATGTTAATTATGGCCCTGTTCCATTTAGGTTGGCCGGGGCACTGGTGTTGTGCATGCTGACTCACTGGAATGACTGTGACACACTAAATAGAATGAGAACCTGATTTATTTTTATCAATTACATATGTGTTTACCCTGCTATGAAATGTCAAAATGGCTGCATAATTTATGCCATCAGCCTAAAAAAAAGAGAAAACCGCAGTGATCTTCTTGTTTCATAAAGGCGAAAGATCTTGTCCCCATGTACAGCCTCTTACAGCAAAGGAATACAATTATTGCACATTGACCATATATGTTAGGGATCGATCTGAAACAATTATTTGATTCCTTGTTGTTTTTCCGCGTCAAAGTGTCTTTTTGAGTTTTTTATTTTCCGATGCGAGGGTCCAAGGACAGAGATGCCTTATCACGTAAAGATTGTTCTGAGGCAAATTAGTTTTTGTGATATTGGGCTATACAAATAAAATGTACTCTTTTTGACATTTTACAGACTGAACAATCAATTGAGAAAATATGATTAACCAATACAAATTAAGCCTTAGCTGAATTAAAACAAGCAGAAAACGTTACCATTTACTGATATGAAACACTAGTATTTATAGATACTAGAGAGTGACATGAGCAAACCAGAACAGAAGGTGACCCTGTTAAAACACCTGTGGAATTATTGGCAGATGAACATTTTCCAAATAGTCACACACATGACACGACACACATGCTTTTTACATGACGCCTGCTCACCTCATACCTCTGCTAAAACATTACATTACAGTCATTTAGCAGACACTTTTATCCAAAGCGACTTACAATCAGTAGTATATTACATATCATTCACCCATTCACACACTGATGACAGGCTACCATGCAAGGTGCCACCATCAGACTCTAACTAACATTCATGCAACATCCAGTCCACACCGATGGCAAGCCTTCGGGAGCAACTTGGGGTTAAGTGTCTTGCCCAAGGACACATCGACTGCCGAAGCCGGGTACCGAACCACCGACCCTCTGATTGGAGAACTACCTTGCTCTCCACTACGCCACAGCCACCCCACTCAAACTCACTGTATAACACAAAGCATATGTCCCATTTAATAATAAAACACAGGCCTTAAATAATGCTGAAGTGTTAAGACGGGGCTCCTGTCGGAGGCACATGCTGCTGGGAACGTCTTGCCATCACTCCCAGCTGCTCTACAGTGGTAGAGACTCAAGCACAACACGATCACACACACTTATATTCTAACACGTTAAAGCATCTAAAAACAAAACAATTCAATACATAGCATAGATATATAAAATGTGTTCTTTGTGTGTCTTTGCGTCCCTCTTTCTTTGCCCTCTATCGCTCCCTCAAACCCCTGAGCTGGCACTTTATGCGAGTGTGTGTATATTTGTGTGTGAAATTGTGTCAGTGTCAGCACTCTGGGCGTTGAGGGCTGAAAACTCCCCACGCCAGCGGGTTCCAGGTTGCCCCCGCCCTCCTTGCCCGCCCCGCAACACACAGTTGGGCTTAGCCCCACAAAAGGGGGGATAACAGTTTAACAGTTGCCCTGGAGAGGAGGGGGTAATCCACGGCATAATGGGGCAGCACCCTCAACAACCAGTTCATTCTGGACTCTGGCCCCTGATGCCTGGAGTGTCAGGAGAATCAATTCTAAACATCTCCACATTGTAGTAAATAAAAAAGTAACTTAGTGACACATTTACAAAATTCAGCCTCTGTGAGAGCGTGACTTGTTGCCTCGGCAACACTGCAGAGGTGAATATTCTCCGTTTTTTAGCCAAGCAGTGGAACTCGTCTTCAACAAGGTGCATGTTTGTTTGATATCAAAGAGTGAAAATAAAAAGCCTGCACAGATGCTGCATCACAATCGGTTCTATGGCAACAGCATCATGAAAGACTCTGCCCCCCCCCCTCAACCACCTCTGCTCACTAATGGTCCCTTTCTCCTATAATTTATATGAAAATCAGGCTGAGCAAAGGATGCCAGGTGCTCAGGACACGCCAGTGCAAGAGACAACAGGCCGAGCCACCAACACCTTTAGGTTATGGGAACTTCATAGCTTGCTCTTGCAGTTTTCATAATTCATGTTTTTAAAGGACAAGGCTGTTTATATTCTTCTTACTGTCAAGGCATTTCATGAAAAGATTGTTGGAAGGAGGGAAGTAAATATTTAACAGCAGTCTATAAGCAAGTGTAATGTTTAGCATCTTAGTTTAGCAATGCTAAAATTTGCTTGCTAATAATCATGTAACACAGAGTGCAAATGAAGCTGATTTGAATGTTATGATTTTCCCAGGTTGTTTGTCATAAAGCTGGGTAATGTAGTTTTTTTGCAAACATTACTCAAAAAGCAGTAAAATATGTTGTATAATATATTTTCAGCTGTGGATTTGTACACTTTTGTTACTCTAGTGAGTATTTACAGTGGCAGGGAGGTGTATGTGGGATTGATTCATAATAAACTCCAGTGCCCATGTTCATAATGAAGGAACAAGTCAGCAAGTGCAACAGTTTATGTGTTTTTAATAGTTTTTTTGGACAACAATAGAGTTCCATGGCCAAGAGAAATAAGATCAAGCTTTGGATACACACACAGTAGACTGCTTATTGGTTGGATCAATTAACTGTTGGTTTTGGGTCTTTTCATGCTATTTGTTGATAAGAAGAAAAACAGAGAATATCACTGGACTTTAAAGCCTTTGTGGCATATAGAAGCAGCACTGGGGAAAAATATAGGGAGACATAATAATGTAAACACTTGTTTGGCTTGGTTGGATTTGTTACATTATTGTAAATTTCAAACACATTTATGGAAGCTTGCTGGAATTTGGAGTTGGCCTCTTTCAAGCTTTGGATTTTTTTAATGTTCTGTAAAAACACTAACTGACAGACTTAATAAGAACCTGATGAATGCAACTTTAAATGACCCACTTTTTGCAGCAATCCCTATAATTGTGATTTCAGTCTTTTTCCATCATGGTTATATCGTTTTAAGTCCTCACTGCTCTCTCTGAAGTGGACTCAATCACTTCAGCTGGAAGATAAGTGAAAGGCTCCTCGTGGTTTACTGAAGATGCCTTAAATTGCTCAAGGTCGAATTTACTGGAGAAAAACTGTGAGGGTTTGGGGGTTACATGTGCAACCTTGGAAAGACATTGTTTTAAGGGCTTGCACTGACAAGTGTTTGTACACAAGACTCAGGGCCTGTGGTGAGGGGGGTGAGGAGAGAGAGAGAGAGAGAGAGAGAGAGAGAGAGAGAGAGACTGAGGGGGGAGGCTGCTCCTATCAAAGGATCTCTCAGATTCTACAAGTTAATGAGGGATGTCGCAGAGACCCTGAAGCCTCTCAGACCCTGAGAGCTGAACACAGACGGACGGACGGAGACACAGACGGATATACAGAGAAAAACACAAACTGAGGTCAAAATGACGTGGCGGGAGGTAAGAATCTTAAATGATGTGCTTTGTGTTTAAATCCCTCATAACTTGTAGAATCAAAAAAGTAGTTAATTTAAAAAACAGCATGTATTAGTGGCGGTTTTCACTGTTCCTGCAAAAGCAGAACTGTTTTATACACCATATAGTTATGAAGTGTTATAATTGTAGGTAAATTAATGCATATTTTTATTAAGAGAATGTGTAACAGTGTTGAAATTCAGGTTACTGATCCGGGGTTGACTTGTTTGTGTTAGATATTTGCATAGTTTATTTTAATGTTTCTAATACTACTTGTGTCATCATTTCTTACAGCTTTTGATAGCAGTAGAAGGACTGTTGAAAAGTAGTGTGTTGTTTACAGCCTTCATGAGGCGACAATATCAATAAGTTCATTATGTTTTTGATTATTGATTCCAGCACTAGTGAGGATTTGAAAAAAGATGTTTGGATATCTAAATATAGGCCACCTTTTTGTTTATCTCCCCTTTCTTCGTGGAGCTACGCAGTCGGCAGTTCTGGTGTGCCACTCTTGCAGAGCTGCTCGGCACCCTGGTCTTAGTGAGCGCCATACTGGGTGCCTCTGTGCCCGGCCCCGGAGAGGCCCCCCCGGGACCCCTGTACCCGGCAGTGGCAGTAGGAGTGTCGATTGTTGCGCTGGGACACTGTTATGGAGAAATAAGCGGTGCACAGGTGACATAGCAATTGTACTTATATGCTCTACTTGAGTATAAGTACCGATACCACTATGTAAAAGTACCCCCAAAAGTAAATCAGTTTAGCAGTGTTATTAGCTTAATATGAGGCCTTTAGTATCCAAAGTAAAAGTAATCATTTGTCCCTCGGAGAGATATATTACCAGACATGAGATTATTAGATTGTTAATATTGTATTATTTGACTGTTAGTTTAAACTGCTTTATGTACAGTCAGGTAGTTTAGTCCAATGGTTCCCAACCTGGGGGCCGGGACCCTCTGAAAGCTCACAGGATAAATCTTACAAAAGTTTAAATTTAAACAAAGTTCTGCAGCATAAATCTGCATTATATTTTTGCTTTTTTTCCCCTTATCTTTGCCTTTAGAATATACGTATAATGGATACTTTTACCTTTTTATGTAAGTGTTCACAAAACAAAAAGGATGCATAGTTTGATCTGTGACAATACACACTTCATATCTCCTTCTTAAATGTAAAAATCTTAAACTTGACTACAGCTGTCAGATAAATGTAATGTAGTAAAAAGTACATTATTTCCATTTGTATTGAAATAGAAGTATAAAGTTTCATGAAATAGAATAGTAAATAAACATTACTTTCACCCTAATCTCTATATAAACATATCCTACATACCAATACAGAATATTTTAAATGCTTATCTGTCGTCAGACCACCACCGGCAGTTGTTGAGTTTTTATCATTATAATTATTTGCCATTCCATATTTGTAACATTGTTTATATGTTTGTGTGTGTTTGTGCTCTCTGATCAGGTGAACCCTGCTCTGACTCTGGCTCTGTTGGCCACGCGGAGGCTGGAGGTTCTCAGGGCCGTTGTTTACATCGCTGCACAGTGTTTGGGGGCCTTTTTAGGAGCCGGGGCCCTTTACCTGGCCCTGCCGGTCAAAACCACTGCAGACCACTTCGTCAACAGGGTCAGTCCTCCGAGTCTTAGACGGTTATATTTTAAAGCTTGAGAGACTTTTCATCTTTTCAGAATAACCCTGTCCTATGGCCGACTCTTCCTGCTCCTCTTCCTCTGTCCTTACTCCTGTTTAACCTCACTCAGGTTCCTATAGAGGTGAATGCGGCCCAGGCTCTGGGCATCGAGGTTCTGTGCACCTTCCAGTTGGTCTTCACTGTGTTCTCAGTGGAGGATCAGCGACGGAGGGAAAGCCCGGAACCAGGAAACCTGGCCATTGGATTAGCACACACTGCTGGAGTGCTAATAGGGGTAAGAGGAGCGTTCATGCTGAATCATTAGTTGCTCATTTACTCAACTCATAATTTGTACAATTTCTGAAATGGTTCCACAACTAAAAAACACAAGTTTACAAAAAAGTTTACAAAAAAATTCACTTTGTTATTAAAAACAGCTAAACATTGTAAGTCATCTGGACCATTTTTATTTACCCAAAAGAAAAAAGGAACTGATATTTTCAGTCTTATAGGTTAAATCCGTATTTATGAATAATAATATATATTCCATATTTTCACATTGATTACTAAATGGTTAACACTATTGTCCCACTGAAAGAAGGTGATCTTTTTGGTGAAATGAACGCTTACTTTAACTTTTCATGGTTTTTATCTCACAATCAAAAGAAATGCAGGTCAGATAAATAAGAATGTTTAGTTAAACACATGAAGAATTGCACAACACTGTACATAAAAATAATGTGACTCAGAGCTGAATATCTAAACTTTAGATGAAGAATGGTACAAAACATGTACGACACAGAGTACTACCACTAACTCAAAGATTTAGATAAAAAAAATATATATTAGATTAAAGCCAGAAAAATGTTAATGATAAACAAATAAACGTTTGTGGAAACTGTTTTTTAATTTGTGTGTGTATGTGTCGTCAGGCCCGATTCTCCGGTGCTAGTATGAACCCTGCACGTTCTCTGGGTCCAGCCATCATCACCGGCTTCTGGGAAAACCACTGGGTGAGAGACCAGACTCCATAAAAACACTTGTACTGTGACTTCTTTATGGCATACTATAATAGGCCATTTTTTGTGGCATACTATACTATGATATATATATATATTTATTTTTTTCATGGAATACTGTGCAATGCCTTTTTTTCTTTACTTTTATGGCTTTTTTGTTACATGGCATATAATCTGTTTTTTTTTTTAAAAACTTTTTTACAACACACTATACTATGATATTATTTTGGACCTTTTATTGAATTCTTTATTGCATACCATAGTGTGACATTTTTATGGCATACTATACTATAACTTTTAATGATTTCAATTGGTTTACTATACAATTAATGTTTTTGCAACATTTTATTGCTTACTTTATCGCCATGCATACTATGACTTTTTTTTCTTACCTTTTAAGGCATACTATACAATGCCTTTTTATGACTTCATCTGGCTTTTCTTTAACATTATATATACTTTCTCCTTTTTTTATCGCACACTATAGTATGTTTTGTTTTTCACCATTACCAGACTTCTTCATAGCACCCATACTATGCCTTTTTATGGCATTTTTCAGACTTTTTGATTTTTTATGACAATTTTATGAAATAATTTATGATGACAGATTTTTTGTGACATACTATACTATGACTCTTTTTACAACATTTTTATTGTACTCGATACTATGACATTATTTTTGATTGTTTTATATACTATACAGTGCCTTTTCTTTCTTTTATGGCATTCTAATGACACACTATATACTATGACTTCTTTGATGTTTTTTGACATACTTTTTTTTTTAATTATTTGACATTTTTATGACGTACTATACAATGACTTTTCAAGATTTTTCATAGCATAAAGACATTTACTTTTTAAAACAACAATTTACTTTTTTAATGTCTTTTTCATGGTACACAATACTTTTTCATGGTTTCACAATGACTTTTTTACAACAATTTTTTATGAAATGCTATAAAATGCCCTTTTCATTACTTTTCATGGTATACCTTACAATTACTTTTTTGTGGCATACCAATCAATCGCATTTAAACTATGACATTTTTTACAACATTTTTTATGGCATGCTATACTATGTATTTTTTATGGCATTTTGTGACATACTATATACTATGACTTTTTTCTGTCATACTATACTATGACATTCTTTTGACGTACCAAACTATAACATTTATTTTTCAAAACTTTTCTGAAATGCTGTACATTTGTAATGGTATACAATACTATGACATTTTTTATGTTTAATGATTTATGGCATAATATACTATGAGTTTTTGCTCTTACAACGCATACTATACTTTGACTTTCTATGGCATTCTTGTGACATACTACTTACTCTGACTTTTTTATGTTTCTTTTATGGCAAACTATACTATGTCATTTTTTATTACATTTGTATGACATACTATAATATTACTTTTTTTAATACCTTCAATGGCATACTATACAAGGACTTTTTAGATACTTTTTTATTACACTTTATGACATACTATACTATGCATGACTTTGATTTTTTTTTATATCCTACACTATGTCATTATGGGCCTATTAAACTATTACATTTTTCACAAAATTTTTATGCCACAATAAATTATGATCTTTTCATTACTTCCAACATTGTTAAAGTATTAATATCGAATCAATTTTAGAACTCAGTTGATATTCAGGTGATTCTAAGAAATGTCTACTCGTCTTGGACTATCCAGATAATTTAAAAGCATTCTTCTGTCTCAACACATCTCTTAAATCTCAACCTCTTTTTCCAACCTCCAGGTTTATTGGATCGGACCGGTGATCGGTGCCATACTGGGTGGAGTCTCCCATGAGTTCCTCTTTGCACGTAGCGCCTCTCGCCACAAGCTGGTGGCATGTCTGACCTGTAAGGACATCGAGATTGTGGAGACGGCCAGCATGACGGGATCATCTCTGTCCACAGTCACACAGAACGCGAGAGCCAAACAGACCACCAAACAAGAAAACAACTGAGGACACATGCAAAAAAAAAGACCCATAGAAACACACATGCATTGTGCAATATCAGATTATTTGTAATAATTGCTACAAAAACTTAGATTAGCCACCACAGAATACTTCAAACCAAACTTCGAACCCTTTATCTTAAAGCGTAGCAAGTTCAGTGATAATTTGTTTTATGCTTATGAATTCAACTTGTTGTTAGTTATATCTTCTTTTAGAGTTAAACAGTCTCACTTTTACATTTTCAATAATTTCGGGTGATTTGGGTTTGTGACATAGCTTCTACATAAGATTGTATTTTGTTTAAGCATCACGTGTATGCAGTTGTCCAATGTGTATTTTATTTTTCAAGAGACCACAATAAACATATTGCTCAGGTGTCAATAAAGCCATTAACAAAGGGAAGGTTACAGCGATAACTGTGTTTAACTGGCACGTATTGAATTTCCCTCCAGTGAAACATTACCAGCACAGTTTTGAGGCTACAAATTTTGGCTCAAATTAATATTTTCGTTGTTGCTTTTTGTTGCACATGTGAAGAGAAACTGCTTTATAAAGGAGATGAATGTTACATTTAAGGTCCCAGTGGGCTGTAATTAGTGTATATAAAGGTTCAGCCAATATTGCGAGATTCAATGTTGCTACTTTCAAATTTGCACATCATTAAAATGTATAATGGAGATTCATTGAAACCCTGCTGAAAAAAACCCTTATGTTTGCCATTTTCAGTTTCATCCTGCGTCTGTGAATGCTTTGAAATGCTAAAGAGGTCCTTGCACTGCATTGTGGGTTCAATGATGCTCTCAAACATGTCTCTCATGTCTGTGCCTGTTTGCGTCTCTTCTCTTAGGCCTCCCATTCACAATCAAATGAACCTTCTTACCTCTGTAATGGCTCTAAAGAAAGAACGTGTTCAGTGGAAATAAGCTTTGTAATATGAAATGGATACAATGTGTGTGTGTGCGTGTTAATGCGTGTTCTGGTGTGTGACAGACTTTTTGTTTTCATGAAACCTTTATTATTACTATCGAGTGTGTTTTTGGTATCATTGCTGTATTTCTCTTGCCTTAAATTATGGTTTTGCATGTAATTTAAAGGGTCAGTTCACCCAAAGTAGTATTTAACAATGCAGACAGATTGGGTTTCATTCGGGTTTTGCGATATTCGTCTCTATATGACTTGTAATAAGGGAGGAAATGCTTTTTTTTTTTATTGTTTGAAAAATGAATATAATAAAAAAGTCTATTTATTATCTATGAATATTCACAACTTAGGTAAAACATATTGCACATTGTATTATCTGGATTTGATTGCAAGTCTAAAATAAACCATGTTCGCAATCATTATAGCAGTGTAATTTGAACTCACACACACAATCTGCACAATAGCTATAACTGCCACAGTGCCGCCAGCATTTTGCATTGTGTGTGTTCTTTCTAACATGTATAAAAGGGAGTCAAAACAGCAAGCACAGCATTCTGCATTCATCCCCCCCCCACCCCTTCATCCCCCCTCCTCCCATCAGTGATGGCTCCCAACTGGTCAGCGCGATGCCCTGATGCTGCTCAGTAACCCCACTATCCCCCCCCCACACATCCCTGCTGCCCTGCTGCACCTCTCACTTTACCCCGGCTCCACACACACACTCATGCACACTCACAGAACTTTCACGGCTTTGGGCGAACGTGGTCCTGCAACACGGACACACACACATAAACACACGCTGATACAATGCACACTTCTGCAGAGCGCCTTCTAGAAGCCTTTGTCACAACAGAAGACACAATCTGCTGTTTTATGTGAATCATTGTTGTGTATCTGTGTTTTTTTATCACACTTTCGTTTTTATTCACCCTCTCATGTCTCCACTTCTCTGCCATCGGCTGTGGAGCAATGCAAGTGACGACTTTGAGCTTTGAGGCAATGTCAAGTTCAGGTCTTAGTGTTCATAATCACAGGCCTCTGCACTCACTGCTGCCATTTTAACTCCCCTTAAAGGCAGTGCATTGCGATGTCATTTTTCCAAAACAATAAACAGAAGTGATAAATGTCACAAATTTAAGGCAATGCTCTGTTAACTGTGACTTCTGTGCTTTAGTTTAATATGTATTTTTTCTCGTCTCTGTCCATACGTAGCCCACAGACAATGGTTTCACAGGGTCAGGCCTTTCAGTGTATGGGTCAGTTCAGCGCTGTTAGCTTTGGGCACTTCCGTCAGGGGCCCCAACTGTATTATCTGTATGTGTGTGCATATGTCCAAGTATGTTTGCGTGCATGTGTGCGTCTTTGTGCATGCATGTTGGTGTTTTCTGTCCTTGTCCATCAGCATTTGAGTCCCCTGATTATGACTGTTATGAAATGTCGACAGATGACATACGCCCCAAAGAAAACTGTCTCCATGCGGCTCCAGCTGCTCTTCACTGCGGCTGTTCCTCTTGGTTATAAGATAAGATAAAGCACTTCCTGTAAACTCTTTACCCCAAAACTCTCTACCTTCCGCTTAATGTCTTTCATGGATTTCCACTCATTCTCGCTGTATCTGTTTCTCTTCTCCAAAACTCGACCTCTCTTTTGGCCTTGTTCTGTTATAGGGGGGGCGACAGAGGGGTTAAGTTTGTTTGATTTAGGATGACCAGCAATGCCGCCCCCCGCCCTCGACCCTACAGGGGGATTATGGCGTCACCTGGGGCCCCTGGGGGGGTATTATAAAGCCCCTGTCTGGCCCTCTCCCCTCCGTCAGAGAGGCTAAAAGGTCCACCGGACACTCTGTCTGTCCCCGTCTCTTCTTTAGAAACATCCCTTTAGCATTGATGCCCACCTCCTCTTGACAACTCATTAGAGATCTCCACCCAAACTCCCACGTTATCTCACACCTATGTCTTTGCGACAGGTGGACAGAGGTGGCAAGCGAAAGCAGCTGAGTTGATTTAACCAACCCAGTTCACGGCTTGGCAAAGACCCGTTGGGTGGATTCGTCTGTTGACGTTTTGAAATCCTCTTTTGAGTGTTTTTAGTCAGCCGAGTTAGCTGACTTTTTTTTTGTCATTTTTTGTCTGAAAAGGTAGAAATTGACCTTTTCTAGACCCTGATTTTCCTTCAAAGAATCTTCTTCATCTGGTGGAGAGCCTCAAGTGAACAGTCACCATGTGGGAGTTCCGGTCCATGAATTTTTGGCGGGCGGTCTTCGCTGAGTTCTTCGGGACCATGTTCTTTGTATTTTTCGGCATGGGCGCTGCCCTGCGCTGGACCACCGGGCCTCACCATGTCCTTCATGTGGCCCTGTGCTTCGGGCTGGCAGCTGCCACTCTCATCCAGTCCATCGGCCACATCAGCGGCGGCCACATCAACCCTGCCGTCACCTTCGCCTACCTTGTGGGCTCACAGATGTCTCTTTTCCGCGCCATTTTCTACATGGCCGCCCAGTGCCTGGGTGCTGTGGCTGGGGCCGCTGTGCTGTACGGGGTCACACCCGGCAACATGAGAGGCAACATGGCGATGAACACGGTAAGGACCCAACAATGATGTTTAAGAAAACAAGTTCAGCAATGTTCTTTGGGTCGGTTGATTTCATCCATGGGATACATGGCGTACAAAATTATGAATTTGTTACGAATTCCGGTTCAGTTCAGTAAAGCAATCTATAATTATCTCCAGTAAATCATATATTTTTTTCTTAGATAAAAGCAGTGTAGGTTTTATAAAGCTCTGAGATTTATTTGACCTATACAAATATTTCCTCATCCACCTGTGTATCTCCAGCTGCAGCCGGGCATCAGTCTGGGAATGGCCACCACTGTGGAGGTTTTCCTCACCATGCAGCTTGTGGTGTGCATCTTTGCCGTGACTGATGAAAGGAGAAACGGACGCATGGGATCTGCTGCCCTGTCCATCGGCTTCTCTGTCACCATTGGACATCTCATGGGGGTGAGACACAATAGAAAAATAGATATCAAATAACAATAACTTTTTTAAAAACACAATTTAGTAACAAGTGTGTTGTGTTTTAGATGTACTACACCGGTGCTGGGATGAACCCTGCCAGGTCCTTTGCCCCTGCTGTGCTCTTAAGGAACTTCATCAACCACTGGGTAAGACCTGCCGTCTCACTGAAGATAACAACCTGAAGCAGGAAGCATAAATGACTGAGAACACTGTGTTGACTGATGTTTGCCGCTTGCAGGTTTACTGGGTTGGTCCAATGATAGGAGGTGCAATGGGCGCCATTCTGTACGATTTCATGCTCTTCCCACGCATGAGAGGTCTGTCCGAGCGTCTGGCCACACTGAAGGGCAGCCGGCCCCCAGAGAGCGAGATCCAGCAGGACCCCGCGGAGAGCCCATCGAGCTCAAGACGCAAGCCCTATAAACCTGCCCGTGCCCCCCTTCTCCGACTGGGGCCGAGGGATGAGGGACAAGGCCCTGAGCTACGCCAACCCCACCTCCACTGTCCCCCCATGCCTTCACACAACATCTCAAAAAATACTAACCCAAATACTCACATCTAGACTAACACATGATACGATTTCCCCCCCCCAATGCCACTGTAAAAAACTGACACACAAACAAACAAACAGGTTCACAACCTTCAACCTCAACACACAACAAGACTCCTCTACCCCCCAGTCCTCCCTCTGTATTCTGAACTGGACATTGTGTTTTTGCTATATGGCGACCAGCGCCTGAACCAGCAGCCGCCTCGTCTCCCCCCCACCCGCCTGCTTCCTCCTCTCAGCCAGGCCTTCATCTACGACACAGAGGAACACCCTGAGATTGATTTAGAGAGGGTTGGGGAGGCAGGTGTTGGAAAGGGGGGGAGGCCGAGGGCAGGATGAGGGTGAGCCGGCGATGTGGGTATGATATGAGAAGGGTAAGAGGGCATGGGAGGGTGGAGTAATGGGGTGGGGGTTGGGGTTTGGGTAGAGAGGGCAACACTCTGGGTTTGTGGTTGTTTCAAGTTGGGTTAGACCAGTGAAGATGGGCATGCTTTTCAATATTCATCTGAATTTATCTCCATTTTAGTCATTTTTTAAATTTATTTAAAGTTCATTTTGTTTTCTGCACTTCAGACACAAGACGTGGATGTATGATACCATTACATTTTACCAAGGTTTCACTATTTTCAATCACTACATTTTATCTGTGGGTTTGTGTTTGTGTGTGTGTGTGTGGATACCTCTGCAGCATGTGCGTGCAAGTGTGTGTGTGTGTGTGTGTGTGTGTGTGCAAGTGTGTGAGTGAGAGTGAGCGTGTGCATATGTGTGCGCCTGCCTGTCTGTGAGTATGAGTGTGTTTAAAAGTTAGTGTGTACATGGCTTTATGTGTGTGTGTGTGTGCGTGTGTGTGCAAGATCAAGATTGAAGATACAGTTCTTTTTATTTTGTTTTTTTTTCATTACCCCTCTCCTGTTTCGTATCAATAACTGTGTTCATTTTGTCAGCAATTTTTAAGACATGATCATTTCTCCTCCCCTCACTGTGGTATTTGCTATGATATTCATTTTTACATAAACCATCTGCTTTTTTTGTTCTGAACCAGCGCAATTCAAAGGAAATGTTGTGTCCCAGACTTTGATAGTCTGTTCACTGCAGAACGGCTGTGCAAGCTTTACATTGAGTCTCCTTTTATTATTTAATCCTTACTGGGAGCACAAGGCGTTTCAATAAACATTTCAATGATAATAAACATAAAAAACTTGATACAAGGTTTGAGTCATTTTTGTTCCTTTAAATTTAACATGTGAGGTTTCCGGGCATGGAGGAAAATGTGAGCTGCAATAAATCATTTTGGACAGTAGATGGCGAAAAGAGCCCATGTTAGACTCTCACAGTCAAAATTTGAATTAGTTGAGGCAACATAAGTGAATCATAAATGATAAATAGGTCAGTGTGCTTTAAGAAAATCAATATTGTAATAGGTTAGAATAGTTTGAGGTATATAATGTGATGTAGATAAAGGAAGGGTTGTATGAGTAAGACAGAGTTCACCCAGAAGTGGACATTGTGTTTTTGCTATATGGCGACCAGCGCCTGAACCAGCAGCCGCCTCGTCTCCCCCCACCCGCCTGCTTCCTCCTCTCAGCCAGGCCTTCATCTACGACACAGAGGAACACCCTGAGATTGATTTAGAGAGGGTTGGGGAGGCAGGTGTTGGAAGGGGGGAGGCCGAGGGCAGGATGAGGGTGAGCCGGCGATGTGGGTATGATATGAGAAGGGTAAGAGGGCATGGGAGGGTGGAGTAATGGGGTGGGGGTTGGGGTTTGGGTAGAGAGGGCAACACTCTGGGTTTGTGGTTGTTTCAAGTTGGGTTAGACCAGTGAAGATGGGCATGCTTTTCAATATTCATCTGAATTTATCTCCATTTTAGTCATTTTTTAAATTTATTTAAAGTTCATTTTGTTTTCTGCACTTCAGACACAAGACGTGGATGTATGATACCATTACATTTTACCAAGGTTTCACTATTTTCAATCACTACATTTTATCTGTGGGTTTGTGTTTGTGTGTGTGTGTGGATACCTCTGCAGCATGTGCGTGCAAGTGTGTGTGTGTGTGTGTGTGTGTGTGTGTGTGTGTGTGTGTGTGCAAGTGTGTGAGTGAGAGTGAGCGTGTGCATATGTGTGCGCCTGCCTGTCTGTGAGTATGAGTGTGTTTAAAAGTTAGTGTGTACATGGCTTTATGTGTGTGTGTGTGCGTGTGTGTGCAAGATCAAGATTGAAGATACAGTTCTTTTTATTTTTATTTTTTTTCATTACCCCTCTCCTGTTTCGTATCAATAACTGTGTTCATTTTGTCAGCAATTTTTAAGACATGATCATTTCTCCTCCCCTCACTGTGGTATTTGCTATGATATTCATTTTTACATAAACCATCTGCTTTTTTTGTTCTGAACCAGCGCAATTCAAAGGAAATGTTGTGTCCCAGACTTTGATAGTCTGTTCACTGCAGAACGGCTGTGCAAGCTTTACATTGAGTCTCCTTTTATTATTTAATCCTTACTGGGAGCACAAGGCGTTTCAATAAACATTTCAATGATAATAAACATAAAAAACTTGATACAAGGTTTGAGTCATTTTTGTTCCTTTAAATTTAACATGTGAGGTTTCCGGGCATGGAGGAAAATGTGAGCTGCAATAAATCATTTTGGACAGTAGATGGCGAAAAGAGCCCATGTTAGACTCTCACAGTCAAAATTTGAATTAGTTGAGGCAACGTAAATGAATCATAAATGATAAATAGGTCAGTGTGCTTTAAGAAAATCAATATTGTAATAGGTTAGAATAGTTTGAGGTATATAATGTGATGTAGATAAAGGAAGGGTTGTATGAGTAAGACAGAGTTCACCCAGAAGTGGACTATTGCTTGATAAGAAACACTCATTTATCTTCCACTGTCTTCTGTTGTTGTGCATCATATCTGATAAACTACAGCATGGCTCCACCTCCAGAGCCCCAACAAAAAGAAAGACATTTAAAGAATAAGTCTGATGATATTCTGCATTTTTCTTATGGTAAACCAATCCCATAAAAAACAACAATGAATTGCTTCTGCTATCATGTATTGTCTGTGTAGCTAAAGCCTCATTCCTCTGTGCCGTAGAGTTCCATTGTTGTATAAACACTATAAGAAAAACACTTCAATGAGCCATACTGTTGCTGGGGGTGAAGTGTCCATACTGTTTTTAAAGTTAACGGCCTGAATGAGCTGAGAGACAGAGAAAGGCAGTTCAAGTCAGAAAGAATTGAGACACAGAACAATACATTGACACTTATTATGGAATTTGTTGATAATTACAAAAATAAAAAATGTCACTGGCCTTATCATTTAAGTTTAATGGCAGGTTGGAAAGAGAGATGTAGCCTACAGTGTGGTCGAATGCCTTAAAAATGTCATAGTATAATATATCATTAACAGGTCACAAAAAGTCATAGTATAGCAGGTCATAAAAAGTCATAGTAAAATATGTCAAAAAAAATGTCATTAAAAAGTAATTGTAAAATATATCAAATAAAAATAAAAGATATAGTATAGCATGTCATAAATTAAGTCATAGTCAATCATACCAAAATATGTCACAAGAAGTCATATTATAGCAGGTCATAAAAATGTCACTATTAATGACAAATAATGTCATACAGGTCCAAAAAGTCATAGTATAGCATGGCAAAAAAAGTCATTAAAAGTTTGACAAAACTATATTATACTAACGTCATAGTATAGCATGTCATACAACTGTAAAAAAAAAAAAGAAGACAAAAAAAGTAATAATAAAGCATGTCATGAAAAATGTATGAAAATGAATAGTATGGAAGGCCAAAAAAGTTATAGTATAGCATGTCATAAAATATCATAACAAAGTCAAAGTTAATTATGTCAACAAAATATCAGAAAACATCATAGTAAAGTATGTCATTAACATGTCAAAACAAGTCATGGTTTAGCGTGTCATTAGTCATAGTGAAAAATGTCTTCTTCATGTCATAAAAATATCATCAAAAGTCCTTGTATAATATGACAAAAAATATCATAAAAAGTCTTAGTATAATATGAAAAGATAAATTATTTAAAAAGTCATGGTATTGCATGACAATTTTTTTTTATAATAAGTCATAGTATTGCATGTCATAAACATGTCAAAAAAGTCATAGTATAGACTGTCTTAAAAATATTATAAAAAGCCTCGTTAAATATGACAAAATAAATATAATAAACTGTCATAGTATAGTATGTCATAAATATATATAAAAAAAGTCATAGTAATGTTTGTAAAACTCCTAGTATAATATGATAAAAAAGGCATACAAAGTTATAGTATAGTATGTCTTTAAAATTCATAAAAAATCATAGTATGGCAGGTCATAATTTGTAATATATTATATGTAAAAACAACTAATAAAAAAGTCATAGTATATTATGTCGTAAATATGTCAGAGTTAAGTCATATTGTACCATGTTGTCAAAAATGTAAAGAAAAGTTGTAGAATACCGTAAATGTGGTAAAAAGTCATAATACAGTAGTCAAAAATATCATAGAAAAGTCAGTGTAGTATGTCACAAAAAGTCATTTTATAATGTGTCATAAACATGTCATGAAATTGTCAAAATAATGTTTGCATTAAATGTCATAAAGAAATGTCATAGTATAGTATGTAAAAAAAATCTAATTAAAAGTCATTGTATAGCATCTCATAAAAATGTAATTAAAAAAGTAATAGTATACTAACTCAAAAATATTAATGAAATGTCGTAGTTTTACATAGCGGAAAATTGTGTTAAACATCCTAATATACCTAAATGTCATGAAAAGTTATAGTATACCCTGACGTTAAATGTCATACGAAGTCATAAAAAAGATTTTAATGAAGGCATCACACAAGACGAGTATAACATGTCATATGAAAGTTGTAAAAAAATAAAACATCAAAAAGTATTTGTATAGCTTGTCTTTAAAAGTCAAAGTATACATGTCATGAAATGTCTTGGCAAAGCATATAATAAAAAATGTAATTAAAAAAAATGATAGTATAGTATGTCATAAACATGTCATAAATAAGTCATAGCTAATAATTTCCTAAAAATGTCATAAAACATTATAGTATAGCATGACATAACATGCCATACAAAAGCATATCATAGCATATCAGAAAAATTTAAATAGTCTATTCAAAAGAATAATTTAACATTAAAGAAACTACACATATTTGCCTTCTTGCTGAGAGTTAGATGAGAAGATTGATAACAGTAATAGTTGGTTAGCTTAGCAAAAAGACTGGAAGCAGGTCTGCTTACCATAATCTTTGAGTGTGAATTATCTCAATGACACAAGGAAAGGTTTGATATGACTCATGTGCGACTCTCCAGGTTCCGGCAGCAGCTGTTTACCCACAATCACAGTAATTCTTCAACACTCCGAAAACATCTTTTTTTTTAGAAATATTCATTTTTATTTTGCATATTTGTTTTAGACGTGACGTATGGCTTGGTTTATGACTTTACTAAGGAGGCAGCCACAGCACCGTGAGACTCCGGTATCGTCGCTGAAGCGTCTTTCTGTATTCTGCAGCTGAAAAAAAACAAAAAAGACAAAACAAAGAAACAACTCTGACCAGTACAATGGGCTGGAATAAGGAGCTCGGTCCTGACACTGGCGTATACTGCATCGCTCTATTTCTCTCTCACTCAACTCACACACGAACAAACAAACAGGCACCAAATACACTCACACATATCCAGTAAAACATCACCTACATCCAAACACATTTACATGATATGTATTGACAATTTTGTAATTTAAGTATCATAAAACCAAAACATCCAGACACTCTTGCTCCAAAAGTTACAGGTCTAAAAATTGCCTAATAAGCCGCTGCAGGTATTTAATGTAATAACTATTGTGTTTTAAGTGTTAACAAAGTCTTCTTCTCAGTAATGCTCTAGCAGCAGCAGCAATACAAAAACAAAATACCAGTGCTGTCTACCTTGTTCATGCTCACCCTTTATCATCATAATTGCATATTCTGTTAAACTGTGATTATCACTGTGTAATGACTTGCCAGCGGTAGATAAAAAAGGAACAAAAAAGGAGCACAATAAACATTTTGTTCATTTGAGATGAGAGACTAATAAAAATGACAAACACAAACTGAACCAGGTACAGAGAGAGAGAGAGAGAGAGAGAGAGAGAGAGAGAGAGAGAGAGAGAGAGAGAGAGAGAGAGAAAAGATCTCTAAGGCCATAGACAGAAAGGTAACCTTGACGAGGAGGTAATTGGGCCTTTTGTTTTATGAAAGAGGAACTGGCTCTCAGCTTGGATAATATCCAGCATTCAGCTCAGTACCTTTAGAGAAACTGCAGCCACAGCATCATGTCGAACATGACATATTTTCTCGTTGTCTTAACCTGTGTGCTCTCCAGCAGTCGGCCTTCCTCCGACCTCGGGGGTCAGTGGTGAAACAGAAACGTCCAGAAGATTACCAGTCGTCTGCCACGTATGAAAAACATTCAGATCGAGTGCTGATGACTGTAGCAGTAGAACATTTTCATCACCTATTACAACAACTATAATATATATATATATATATATATATATATATATATATATATATATATATATATATATATAAAAACAGGAATGAGAGTGCTTTCTAAAAGCCCTTTTGATTACATCACACTCTCTCCCTGGTTAACCAGTCCTGATGACGTCACAGGTCAACAGTCACGCTGCTTTGAATCATCAGTTCGGCAGCTGCAGCTCCACCCGGAGCCGCTCACTGCATGCGGTCGGGCTGGTGCAGAGGGTAGTGGAGGAAGGCCTGCGGGGCAGCAGACATGGCGGTGAGTGCAGCCAGAGGAGGATGGATGGCGGCCGGAGGGGTCGGGGACGCCGTGAGAGCCGGCGCCGGCGTGCCTGGGGAGAAGCTGTAGCTGAGGTAGCCGGCGGAGGGCGACGGGGACGGGGTGTAAGGGTACTGCTCCAGTCCTGTGGGGGCGTAGTGGCTGTAGGCGGAGCTGTAGTCCAGGTAAGGGGAGGCGAGGGTGGCTGCTGAGGGGTTGAGCTGGGACTGCAGCACCAGGCTGGGTTGGAGGAAGGCCTGCGGGTAGACGTACTGCTGGGCGAGCCTGGAGGAGGAGAGGTTGGAGATGAACAGACAGTTAATCAGCAAACATTTTGATGATGGATTAATCATTTTAGTTCATTTCATCAGCAAAAACACACAAAAAAGTCCTGTTCCAGCCTCTCAAATGTGAATATTTGCTTTTTTAGTTTTACTTTGATCACAAACTGAACAGCTTCTATCTTTCGAGCAGTTGGTCAAAACAAGCCAACTTTATTTTGCCAGCTTGGACAGAGTCTCAGAATTGTGAGAAATTAAAAAAGCAGCTGATTATTGAATGGTGAAAATCAAAAAATAAACACCTTAAGTCCTAGTTTGGGAGAAATATTGTGCACTCCCAGATTTACAACTGCACATAAAAGAGGACAAACCTGGGAGGCAGCATTCTTTGTGTGTTTATATATAAATATATGTTCAGGCCATTTTCTCTCTCATCATCTTTTAGAGATTTCTTTAAACTTTAACTCTCATAAAACCAAACTGGACGACAATCTCTACCTTCTGTTTTGGAAAACCAGAACCCATAGAAGCCACTGTAAACATATACGAACAACTAAAAGACATCTATATTATATATTATATTATATATATTATATATTTATTAGAATTATGTCCAAAGAAATGTGGTACTTGTATTTTGTTATTAGACTGTATATTTTATGTTGATTATTTTGTTACTTTTATTTTAAATGGCTTGGTGACACCTGATTGGATATGCAACTACAATTGTTGTTGAGACAAAGCTCTGTTGAATCTTGATGATCTTTGTTTGCTTGTATATGTGACTTTTTTCTTCTAATTTCTGCTGTTTGTACAGTTTCAGTATATGTGCAAAATAAAACATGCCAAGCATGTGGGATGGAGGAGAGCGTTTCAAAAATATAATAACAAAATGACACACACAGGTCTGACCACATCCATGTCTGATTATCTTCTGCAAAATCTGATTAATGTGTGTTCAGAGCTGTCACTTTGTTGATCTGTTTATTAAGTGTCATAAAAAAAATAGTAACCGAAGACACACACACACACACACACACACACACACACGCACTCAAACTCAAAGTTGCATGTTTGTCCGAGTTGCAATCTGACCGCAGTTTCTTTTCCTTTTCTTTATATTCCAACATTAGAAATCTGAGTCCTATTAAGCATCTTCCTCCTCCTCCTCCTCCTCCTCCTTAAGAGCAATTATCAGCACTGCTGCCTCGAAATAGACCTTCTCCCTTGTGTTTTAAGTAATTAGCACACTGCCTAAGAAATGTTAAAAAAGAAAAGCTTTGTTCCAAATAAAATATCACCGCTTCAAAAATGAAAACCCTACATAAAAAGAAATAACCTATAATCACAATTAGTTGTATCTCTGAATCCACAATGTGATCTCTGAGCTGAATGCATGTGAACTCACACCCACACACAAGCTGCCTCGATAAAAAAGCAGTGTATATGAGACTGTTGATACTCGGAGCCACAGCAGTAATGAGAGGAAAAAAGCGCTCTGCTGTCCTCTTGTATTCACTCATGCCCTTGCCTGAGGCCGCCAGCTTAACCTGAACTGCCTCAGTTACATCTGGCAACAGCAACAGCAACAGCGATCATATCAGAAGAACTGGGTTACGCTGTAAAAGTAGAAACAATAGTACATGACAGGATATAACAACTTACACTCCCATGATCGGCGCCTACGGTCCAACCCATTAACCTGACGGGAACCCTGTCACCGAGCAGGTGATCAGGGCAGAGACGCGGCCTGCTGCTGCTGCTTACCCCTAAACAGAGCCGGAGCAGGGATCCGGTGTACACTACAAATATTGGGACTGGGTCCTTTTATACCCAATCTGCTGTTTACACAACAAGCACAGGAACACACCAGTATGTATAGCATGCCTGCCAATATTCGCCCATTTGACCTATTTCAGTTTCAAAGTAATTTAACTTTACTTAACTCTTCTGTGGACTTATTTAACCCAACTGTGTCGGACTAACAGACCTTTATGTGCCAAATTTCTCCTCGACTAACAGTTTCTGTATCTGCTTTTTTTCTTTTTTGAAACCAAACTAAATGATACTCAAATTAAGTTTAATATTATTCATTTTTAAGTCATGTTTTCATGGCTGCACTGTCACATGAAATGGATAACTGTAGATGTGCATCATGTTATGCAGAAGTTGGTATTGTTGGGAGTTTCTCTGAAAGGAACATTTATTTCAGCTCATTTTGGAAAATATTCTCATTACCATTCTTGCCAAACCTTTGGATGAGCAGACTGATACCACTCCTGTATATGGATCTAAAAATGGAGCAACAGCTAACAGGAAAGGGAGCAATTAACACCCTATATCTGGTTTGTTCAATTAGTTTTCTTCCTTTGGACAGAACCAGGTTTTTCCAGTCTTTATGCTAAGCTAACCGGCTGCTGGTTGTATATGATATTTATTGTACAGACAAAAGAGTTGTATCAATAATGGAAATTGGAAAGGAAAAGGAAAGCAAATAAGCAAAATTTCTATTTTTATAAATGTATTTTTGGTTGTAACTGTAAAAACAGTTATCTGTAATTCTACCTTTCACAGTTGGTATTTTTGGAAACCTTGAGATCTGGACTAACATTTAATATAACATTTTCAGGATTCAAACAATACAACCTGTGGAAACAGAGGAAAACAACAAGCCTGGCTCTGTCCAAAGGTAGAAAAACAACATCTACCAACCAGCACATCTAAAGCTCACCAATTAACACTTTGTATCTTGTTTGTCTAATCTGTACAAAAAAAAAGAGAAGAAAAACAATTTTGCTGTTTTATTGTGGGTTGCTTGCCAGACTATTTATTGGTTCTGAGCAGTTGCCAGGCAACCAGCGGACTCTCCAAAATTACAGGTTGCCTTTGAAAAATAGTCCAACACATAATCATCCTTAAAAACTGTGAATTGTCAATTTTCCACTTTACAAAAACAAAAGTCTAAGAACAACAATACATAAGGTGTTAATTAGTGAGATTTAGAGGTGATGCTGGCGGTGATTAAATGTTCTACTGTGACAAAAGGGCTGCACACGATCATGACTTTTTTTGTTTTTTTGTTTTTTAGTTTCTTAAAGTAATGCATAATGGTACTTTTTTTATGGCTAGAACAGTATGAGCTTCCAATCTTTGTAAACAAGATTTATTGCGGTAGTTTACCACCTTAGTGGACTGTGTTTGAGCCCAGTGAGAAATGTGCAATCTGGATTTTAGGATGGCCAACAGGCTGAAAACACTAGCTGTGTCGGGTTGAGGTAGCGGGTTGACAAAGGCCTGTCAACATGAGCAAACATCCCCACAACTGTCATCACATTTTGATTCAAAGGACGCTGTGAATGGTGCACGGAAATATGTTTCAACTGACCACTTTAAAGCAATGAGAACACACACACACACAGACACAAAAATTCAGAAATCTCCTGTGTGAAGTCACCAAAACTGCTTTAACTTGCTGGCAAAAAGCAGTGTGTTTATCTAAAACCACATCAGCCACAGTAAGTCATCGAGAAAATCGGGTTTCCAGGATCGCTAAGGGAAGCCTGGCCCAGAAAGCACCACCATGACTAACATGTATTCTAACGACATACAACATTAACACTTTGAGTCAAAACACAGCTGAAGTTAATATCAGCACGCTCCTCAACCCCCCACTGTATCTCATCTCTCCCCACTGGAGCTCTTCTGTGAGTCTCTCCCAGAGCAGAAGTGCAGTGTCATTCCCTCGGCTGTGTGCCGCTGCACCGGCCTGACTGATTCAATGTGACAGCGGCATCGTATGACAGGGAGCTGAGCCTCACCCCTCTCCTCCCCATGTCTGGCATCATTGCTGGCTGTCAAACACACATTCATATATATATATATATATATATATATATATATATATATATATATATATATATATATATATATATACTGTCTACACCCCCTATGTGTGTATATATATGAATATATATACATATATATATATGAATATATGAATATATATATATATTCATATATATACACACATAGGGGGTGTGACAGTATGAAACACAAACACATCAAATAAACAGCACACATACAGAAAAAACTGAACATGTAGATCTAGAAGAAACAAATATAAAACACTCTTTAAAGGCTGTGTGTAGTCAGTGTGTGTGTGTGTGTGTGTGTGTGTGTGTGTGTGTGTGTGTGTGTGTGTGTGTGTGTGTGTGTGTGTGTGTGTGTGTGTGGTGAGTTCAGGCATAGCAGGGCTAATTGGCGCAGCTGCATGGGTGTACGCTCACTAACAGACCCACGAGAGCAGAATAACCTCCACCGACTCCCCTCTCCCTCTCCCTCCCCTCTCCGGGTTCACTCCCTCACAGCCAGCTTCCTCTGCACTCCTCCTCACTGTCCTTCATCAAAACAAAATTAAAAAAACAAGGCAGTGGGGATAAAAAGAGATCGGATGCACTGAATAAAAAAACAAAAAGAAAGAGGGGTCGAGGTCGAGGACTCCTTGGGCGAGGAGTGAGAGGGAGGGAGAGGAGAAGGGAGAGACGCTTAGAGGTGAAGGATCAGCCATCATATCCCTCATGCCTCAGGACAGCCATGCTTTTAATAGTTCAGATCAGGGATGTGAGGAGTGAGTCAGTCAAAGAGAAAAACACACATGACCCTCCGTCCTCTCTTGATACACACAAACACACAAACACACACACACAAACACACACAACACACAAGGCTAGAGGGAGGGTGAGGGATAGAAAGGCCAACATCAGCGCTGGACACTCAGTCAGTAAGCAAGAAAGACATTTGAATTAACATGTTAATACAAACATGGCTGTGTGATGTAAATGTACAGAGAGATTTATGTTTAAATTGTAACATAAATAAATATTATCACTTTCACTTGTTGCACATCCAACAATTCAAACAACTAGTTCTAAATCGATCAATAAGATGTAAACAAAAAAAGATCTTATTTTAGATTTAAATGAACTTTTATGAAGTTGAGTTTGTTAAACATCATTTGTCTGCGGCTGTTTCACAGTAAACATTGTTTATTTTATTAAGAATTTACAAGCAGTATATACAAATTATTAAATGGGTTATAACTCTCAGTGTAGTTGTGCACAATTATAAGGCTATTAATCAACAATTATTACTCCTAATAAAGCATCTGTTACTTCAATATAAACGATTATATAATAATATAATGTAATGCTGTTGTTGTTCATTCTTTATAAGTATATATTGATATTACATACTTAATTATTCAAACCTGCATACAATGTATATGTATGTTTATTTATATTTTTTCCGCTAAGGATTTGTGTGTAGTTCTTATCAATAAATATGATTGCATCAATATTATACTGTATTATCAAGCCTTCATTAACTGTTTATACAGCAGATATAGTTGTTGACAAATACATTAATAAACCCCTATAAACCCCCTCATATCTGCTTAAAACTACATTATAATGTGTTCAGCTGTTTAATGCTAAATGCTCAGTCTTTATCACATTACAGGCAGTTGAGAGTTTTTTACTGTGAAGCACCTGCAGGCACATGATGTGAAGTGTTGAGTAAGTCTGAAATGCCAAGCCACATTTTTGTTAAAAGTCGGCCTCAATCTGAATTTGTATATTTTTGCAGCTATTATCAGTTTACGGAGCTGGAATTTGAGTTAAAATGAAAGTCTTTTAACAGACAACTGAACAAAATGGGAGCTTTCTATGCTATGAAATATTCAAACATTACCTTTTTTTCATTGTTTTTCAAATTAGGTTTTTGAATGCGACAGAAGTGCCTCCCCTAATTGGGTCCCTGGATAAGAGGAATATACACATGGGGATTCACCGTCTACCTAAAACCCCCCCTGACAGACAGATAAGAGGGATAACTTCAGGCGGAGACGGAGGAGGTGGAGATAATTTAGAGGGGGAAGGAAAAGCAACCAAAAGAGGAAACAGAGGGAAAAAAGAGAGAGAAAAAGGTTCAAGGATGTGAACTTATCAAAAGGAGTCGACACGTCGGTGCTGTTTTATGATTCACTGATGTTTCACTGAGGAACATTTTGACCATAAATCCATACACAGAAACGAGCTCCAGCGTCACGTCTACCGCCGGCCCTAAAGCTTCACTGCACCCAGCCTCAACTACACCCAGCCACAGGTGTGTTGTAAGTCTGTGTGCCCCCCCCCTCCCAACACCACCACCTTCCTCCCTCCCCCTTTCCGTGCTGCTTCAACAGGAAGCACTGCCGCCCCTCCACCTTCAACAGCCTCACCGCACATCCATCTACTTTCTCTATCGAAAAAAAAATAAACACCAGAACGTTTTTTTTTTTTTTTTTTTTTTTTTTTGTTGAGAAAAATGAATTTCACTTCTGCCAAGCGGTTTGGGTGCTAAAGGCAGACAGCAGGCCGCCATGGGTAACAGACGCCCCCTCCCCCCTTCCTCGAATGAGAACAGCCCTTCCCCTCCTCCCTCCCAACGACTCAGCTGTACCTCAAAGCCACATTTGGCATCAGCCCGTCCTTGTCCTCTTAAAACTTTGAGCAAATACGCGGAAGCAGCAGACAGAGCTGTGCTTTGTTTGAGTTTGTTTTTGTTATTTTCCTGTTTACTGTGTGGGTGTCAGACCCTGAAGCCCCCCCGGGGAGCGTCACAGGAGAGGGCAACAAAAGACCTGCAGACTTATTTAGACTGATTTAATGTTTAAAGGAATAGTTTGACATTTAGGTTGATCTTAATATTTGTTTTTCTTGCTACAAGTTGGATGGCACATCATTATACATTATATATATCACATATCTTCAGAGGTGTGTTTAGGAGGATTTTGTTACCATTTGCACAGTGTGGGATCTAACCAGTGATTCTACATCAGTATTTAATAGTATCGGAGTGCTAAAAGGCACAGGAATGATTGATTATAAAGTGCTTTTTCAACCCCCAAAAAACACACTTGACTCGTTGCTATTATTGTTGGAAAAATTAGGATGTAAATGTGAAGACTTGTATCTGCTGTCAGAATCTCACATTTTAACCACATCTGGTGAAATTGTTGGTGGTATTCTAGTGATGCACCGCCCTAATCTGCCAGATATGAGACCGACCTTATTTAGCGACTATCAGCCAGATGTGACGAATCTACATAGATATTTTTTTTTTATTGTGTCCACTCAGTTTTTCTTATCCATTTACCTTTTTTTCTCATCCTTTATGTAGCTTGTATGTTTTTGTTTTCCTTGAAATGGTTTTGCTTCTTCTCTTTTTAGAAAACCCACAGGGCTTATTTAAAACCTCTACCTAAATAATGTTCAAATTCCGAACACATAATTAATATGCAAGATATGACTACGTAGTACAAATTGACAAAGTATTTGTCTGGAATATCAATATATATCACAGTTTAAACCAAAAATGTTAATAATCTATATAATATATTTATATGTGAATCCCCCATTTTTATACCAAACAATCCCAACTATTTTGTCACCTTACATAAAAATGTAGGTGTAGTATAAAGGTTTTATATATTATATATATTCACTTTGCCAAGAAATGTTTGAATCTGACTGCAGTCATACTGATCATGTCAAAGACAAATCTAGCCTCAGAGCAGAGAGATCTGAGCTCGACAGATGCGTCCTTCTGCATGGACTAAACTGAAAAATATAAAGGTTTGACAGGCTGTGTGGTTTATTTCTCCCTTATCAAAACATGTTTTTTCTCTCTACTTTGTAATCTAGAGGAATTAAGCCAATTGATTTAAACAAATTAGCTCAGATCTCCTTAAGACAAAGAAGAGACCTTAATTGACTGTCTGTTTAATTTACATGTAGATGGAGAGACAAATAACAACAGTGGCAGTAATTTAGCATAGAGAGAATTTCCTGTTGAGAAAAAGTCGATCTGCCGTTGACTGAAAACACTACACATCTTGCAGCTGTGTGGTTCTGAGATCTCTTGAGGTTACAGTTGTTATAAACTGGTATCACTTCTTCTTCTAAAACTGATTTTCCCCATAAAACAAACTGACACTGGTTTACAATAGATTACCCGTTCAGAAGCATTGTGTTGAAAAGGAAAGCTAATAATTAAATGATGTGCTGATTAAAGGGGAACTCCAAACAGCTGTCTCTTTCTGTGTGTTATTGATGTATTTTGAGGTTTGTCAAGACGATTTGCTTCTTTCCTTTATTTTACATGTGTGTAAATTGAATATCTTTGTGTTTCGGACTGCTGCTAAAGATGTCGCCTCAGACTCTGATGTTTTTCTTTTTCGTTTTTTTGCCATGTATTCTCATATTTCTTAGACTAAATGATATGAATATAATGACAAATAATTTGATAAAAAAAAATGATTAGGCGCATATTCAAACTCAACACAGAGATTCATTTAAAATTGTACCACTTCAAAATAAAAGCTTCACAAACAAAGAGGACTATTAAAAGTTCTCGATTCATCGATTAATATTTGGTTTAAATGAAAAGTATTATATTGTCCAGCAAACAATCTAAAGATATTCAGTTTACGACGACACAGAACTGAAATAAACACAGATAAACACACATCTGTTCCAAACATCTTAATGCTTGAAATCACAAGTGTTTCCACGCTGATAGACACCGTGCCACCTCCTGTGTGTGTCTGTTTGCCTTACAGGTGAGTTAGTTAGTCAGCGAGCTAGGTGGCATTTCTGCCTCTTTTGTTTCAGTCAAAGCTGTGACTCTTCCTGGAAGTGCAGATTAAAACTCCCTTCGCTCCGAAATGTCTGGTTTCATCGCAGGCGACTATCAATCAAACCGTCATCACTCATTCATAGACTCATCTGGGTCAGCCCCAATTCCCTCATCACTCATTCAGAAATTGAGGACTGCAATATTAATAGCACTCAGAACAGTTGAGGTTTTTAATGGACTCCTCTGTAGCCGCAGGAGCAGAACTTGTCATCATGGAGAAAGTCAGTGTGAAGAGCTCCTTTCCCAAAACACCACTTCGTGCATATTCCTTATAAGCGCCTCAAAAATTTAGAATATCCCATCTGTAAAACTTATTTTTTTAAATCAACCAAAGACTAAATCATGTTCTGCACTCTTTTCCCCCAAAAGAGCAGATATTTCACTGTGAAAGTCAACAACCCAACTGACAGCTATGACGCTGGTTGACAATATCCTCGTCTGAGATCACCAAAGCAACACTCATACGCTCATACACCGACTGTCTGAGTCAGGCCTCAGTAGGGTTCGACCTGCAGTGCCGCTCTACAGCTGTAACAGCCATGAGAATTAATCATCCTCCATGCTTCAGTGTGAACTCCAAAGGTTTCCTTTGGAGTTCACACTGAAACTGAACTGGACATGGAGGCAGAACGTCCTCCACAAGTGGATTACAGCGACTTTATGGGAAAAAACCCACCAGCAACTCCCATGACGCCTCCGTTTGGCTCTCCAGTCCATTAGGAGTAGGCAACATGGAAACAATCATTCGTTGTATTGGATTTAATTTTATACTTTAATATAGATTGCGATATGGTACCGTTTCTGGAAAATCAATTACGAGACTGAATTAAAGAAATTATTAAATAGCTGACATTACATTTAGGGCTGGAACCGACAGTCATTTTCATCATCGATTAATCCGCCGTTTATTACCCCAGTTAATCATTTTGTCTATTAAGCGTGGCCTGTTTTCTCTGAAAGGGATGTTTTTAAATTGCACGTTTCGGCGGCCCAACAGTCTAAAACAGAAAGATGTTCATTTTACTACTATATATGAAGAAACAGCATCGAAACCTCACATTTGACAATGGGTATAACCAACAAATGTTTGGAATTTCTGCTAAAAAAAATGCCCAAGACGATTATTCAGTTTTCAAAGTCTTGGTTTATAATATAAGTAAAGCTCTGTTACAGAAATATTTTCCTTCCTTTTTCCTGCTCATCTTGCATCCTCTTATTTGATGAAGTTGTCGCTGTTGGATGTGTGCCGACCCTCCCACTCTCTTGAGGCTTTTCTGGCCAACCACAGCAGGCAGTTGGCTAACGAGCGAGGGTCGTTAGCTTGATTAAGCTCACCTGGGCCTTCCAGCACACATTCACCAACGACACACCCTGCACGATTGTTGTTGTTTTTTGCAACTTCAACACCTCGGCAGCCTACCTGACACACATCCATGCGTGGCTTCCAATAATGACTTTGCTGATCTGCACACTCCATTGTTCATTTGAGGTGCCCGTATTTGAATTAATTGTGTCTGGTACAACCATGAGTGGACTCCCTTTTTAGTCACATTTTCTGTGCCAGTTTGTGACAATCTTTACGCCTTGATAACACCACCGCAATGCTACAGATGCTTGTATCGCATGTGATCAGGCCGTGTCGTACATTAGGAAGGTTTGCAGTGAAGATTGCATCATGGAGAGGACAACTAAGTCTTTCTTAATGTTTTCCCCACAATCCTCATTCCTCATGGGCATCAGGAGAAGCCAAAAGCTGACCAATCGCAGTTCTTGTGCTCTCCATGCATCTCAGTGGACACTGCAGCCCTGACATGTAGTAACATTTATTAGGGCTGCTTCTGTAACCCCTTAATGCAGGACTATGAATGAGACCCTTTGTGGGATGGCTGAGCTCCTGGTTGTGAACCATGGCCTAATACACACACACACAGATATTTAATAGATACTGTATGATATGATATAATGTCTCTGCATGCACAAACATGAAGGCAAAAAAGATGATAGAGAAGGGATGCAGGGAAGTTTCACTAAATGGCTTGTATCCTCAGTGAAACCCAAGTCATGCGTGAGGGAAATTCAGAGTTGAGCATCTCATGTGTTTAATGGCCCAGAAAGAAGAGAGAGAGAGAGAGAGACAACAGCCAAAGACGAATCAAAATACGATGCACATAAACAGATATGGCTGAAAACGTCTTTGAAGCACTGCAGAGTTTAAATAAGCATCTTTTGTGGCATCTGTGATGGCTTTCCCCCCAACCTTTATTTCACATTTGCAGAGTGGCATTAACTGCCACAACTCCGAGTGGAGAACCGGAGCGAGTGCTCACAAATGTCAAGGACGGAGGAGTAAGATCTATTGTGTTGAGGAGGAGGAGGCAGGTGAAAGAGAGAGAGAGAGAGGTGGAAATAGAGGTATTGATTCTTCTCCGTCTTACCCATATTGCCTTTGAGCCCACGTAGGATGGACTTGCTGAACTCCAACGGAGAGACCTGCAGACAAAGAGAGGAAGCAATGAAAAGAGATATTTTAGCTACTGGCTACACAGACAATGAGGGAGACGAGCAGAGAAGGACGGAGCTGATTCTCTGCCTCTCTGCCAGTTTGTCTCAGATGTTAGCATGTACAAGACGGTATCTGTTATTCCCTCAGCATGTACACACAGAAACTCACACAAATTATAATGCACTCAGATGAACACAAACATCTGTGACCTCTCTGCCTTCCAGAGTTCACCAGGAATCAGCTGAGGCTGAGTAAGAAAGGAGAAATCTCTCTCCTCCTCCTCCTCCTCCTCCTCCTCGCTGCCCTTCCTCTGACTTCATGTCAACATTCCTCCAGCTATTCATTCCTCTGTTACTCCTCTTTTTTTACTGTACAGCCATAACTCCATCAGCACTCTCTCTCTTTTGTTCAGACCTATATCTAAATGCACATTTTCTTTCTTCGACAGCACAAAGAGGAGACAGACGCTCTGTTATTTAATGCTCTTAACAGTCCCGTCCCCTCCTGCTCTCCTTATTCTCTCCCCATTCTCCCCTCGCGCACAATAACAAAATACCAAGCGCTGCCATCTCCCATCAGCTGCATGCTTGGGGAGTTGCGTCGCAGCGCTGGCCCTGGAATAAGGACACACAGTCAGTTGTTGTTGGCGCCAGTGTTTTGTCAATCACACCTACACTCGGCAGTGTTTCAGCCAGCGAGCTCTAAATGAAGCAGCGAGGGAGGGCTGCTGTCAAGGTCTGGTGTGCAGCGAGACGTCGGGAAGGGGAAGCACGACGCGTGTGCGCTGGTGGTTGACACTGGAAAAAGCCCAGCGGCATGAAAGCTGTGCCTTAAATCAAGTACACAGACAGTGGATGTATGGTGGGAATAAGCAGAGACAGACGGCTGGAAGGAGCATACCAGTGGTTTCTGCATGTTTTATCCCACCAACCTAAAATTTGTACCCACATTCATTGGTCTTTAGATTGATTTACTATCTTCCAGACAGCTGTGGGTTTCCATTAATTTCAGTGCAGCATGAAAAGCAACATGAAGAGACTTGAAAATTGCCTGAGCTCCATCAACAGTGACCATTCAGCTTCCATCAAAGATAGACCATCATCAGGCGTACTTTGATAGTGTGCCTTGTGTTTTCCTGCGATATTTGAGGTCTTTGAGGTGTTCAGCAACGCCTGAACATGAAACCCTCTTCATGCAAAAATCTAACAAATCCCTCCAAAGTCATGGCAGTTTGTGAAGGAAAAGCTTTACCATTTCACAGCAACATTCAGTGTCTAGAGACAAAGAAATACAGAACTTAATATTTGCTGCTCTAGACTACAGATCATGAGTAAGCTTCAAGTCTCTGCAAGCCATTGGCTACCTGCTATTAGTTTAATAATTCATTATTAAATGTTTTACGAGTGAAACTACATACTGTAACTGTGATCTGTTTTTAAAATATTCTTTCAGTAGGAACCAATGGGGCTTGGAATTGTGTGAGACAGAAAGAAGTATTCAGAGAAGGATTAGCTGTTGGTCTTTTTGTGGGGTGTGTTTAGAAAATGACCAGCTTTATCCTTTACATGATTTGTAGGTAATATGATGCCATACATCCTGTGTGTTCAGCAGTGATCTGACAAACTTACTTGATTGCGCGCTGCGAGGCTTCGCTCCAAGGTAAGCCAGGTTCACGTTGGCCTTCCTGCCGTCGATGATGGGGTTGGCGTCTTTGCACGCCCGCTCCGCTGCTCCCCTGTCCACCATGGTCACCTGTTGACGGCATCACAGCATTTCTTAAATAATAATCACTCTTTAAGCAACATTATTGCATGCAAAAGCTTCTCTATCCAGTGTTGAAGGATTGATTCCAACATGATGAGGCATCAGACCCAGAGCGGGGAGGGGGAGGGGAGGGGGGTTGGGGGGGGCCCTGAGGAAGCTGCTGTCCTCGTCTCTGCTCGGATGATTCAATCTTATTGCTAAATGCGTGATGAGACATTGACTCCAGCTCAGGGAGACAGCCACCATTGTGTTTGAATGCTTCCAGTGGAGATTATGTGGGAGGCGGATTTGTGTTATTTTTTTTAACACTGTGCTGTCAAGGATGAGATACTGGAATCTACCTTGAGGGAGTGAGTTGAGGAGTGGGCAGATAGCAGTGGGAAGGGGTGGTGGAGGTTAACACACACCCACCCACACACACACAAACACACACACAGTTAATATATGTGGTAAATGGGACACTGAAAGTAAAACTGCTTCTGTTTGCTTTCGTTTCGCAGCATCAGACTCTGGTAGAGTCTGATGCAAACAGAGGCAGCGGACGGTTTGAGATTGTCGGGGTTCAAGAAGCTGCTGCAGGGAAGTCAGACTGCTCAAAGGGGAAGTCAGGGATGAAATGAGCAAGTCATCCCGAAACAACTCATGACAATACTGGTCACTCTGGCTACAGACAGGAAGAGATCATTCAAACTGACTACATGTCAGTCTGATCGCACAATCTATAATCTCTTCTTATCTTCTTTTTTTATCCCCACACACAAATTCAGTCTCACACAAACACATCCTGCTAGAGTGGGGGGGAGGGGGGCTGCATGGGAGGAAGTCAAAATTAAACTACTGCAGCCTTATCTTGCAGAGCCAACTGACATGTCACACCTCTGTGACCACCCCCCCCCCCCTCCCCTCTCTCCCCCATGTCTCTCTCTTTTACACAAACACACAGTAGAACAAGAGAGACATCTGTGTGTCCTCATACTGTACCCTTATACTGTATATATATATACACACACACACAGTAGAAAAAGAGACATCTGTGTGTCCTCATACTGTACACTTATACTGTATATATATACACACACACATAGAACAAGAGAGACATCTGTGTGTCCTCATACTGTACACTTATACTGTATATATATACACACACACACACAGTAGAAAAAGAGAGACATCTGTGTGTCCTCATACTGTACACTTATACTGTATAT
>NC_072460.1:21680004-21692504 GCF_027596085.1 Anoplopoma fimbria
CAAAGAGGAGGCCCTTCCTTTCCCAACCGATGGTTAAAGTATTGAAAATAAAAGCTAACCTATGACGGATTAAGAAAATTACACTTTTAAATATCAAGCCTTACAATCTGTGCAAAAACAGTATGTGACCTACAAAAGCATATATATATTTATATATAGTACATTTGAAGCGTATTTACAATTCATATTCACAGACAAAGGAAAACAAAAACAAAGAGACATCATGTCTAATACTGCAGTGCCGTCGCTTTGAGTAAATGATACTTCAGCTTTGTCCTCAGCGGAAAACCAGGAGGAAGGATTATTGCTAGAAATCTAACATCCACTTTCTCTTACAGTGGGAGCAAATATAGACATCATTTCATAATTGGCTATCAATTAGTATGTCTGCAATTGTTGTAATACTGTAAATTGGTGTGAGGTAACCAAAATATCTACAACATCGGGATTTAAAAATGACCTCTGGAATGATAAAATGATCATATTAGTGAATCTGTATAAATATAAGTGGAGTTTTTGAACTTTAATAGAAGTCTTGTTTGTTTCAAGAGTGTTTTTAAAATCACTTTAAAAACACTTCGTTTCTCTTGTTGTTATAAATCAGTACCGCTTTAGAAGAGAGTGTCGGATAAAATCTGTGCTTACCGCCTTTCTACTGGTTCCCACTTTAGAACAAAGATCATCACTCATTTCCAATCAACAGCCTCCCATTACCCAGAGAGGAAAAGTTGGAGAACACACACACACACACACACACACACACACACACGCACACACACACAGACACACACACACAAATAAACTAAAATAAACAACTGCTGCTATGGATTAATTCTTGGGTAAAGGCCTCTATATTGCCACAATCCTTTTGATGTTGGCCTTTCATTAAAGTGCAATCAGCCAACAAGTCATTCCCTCGTACTTTAGCCCAGCGGCGTCCTGGAGGGGGAAACAATGTGCTACTGCTTAATGACATTCATCTGAGTGTCACAATCTGATGGCTCCGCATCTGGAGCCGCGTTTACTTAACATACGCAGAGATCCTCCAGGAGCAGCAGAGACGACGGGTACTAAAATGAAAATAAAAAAAATCCCAAGAAGTTCAGAAACAAAAGAGGAATTCTACATTATTAAATCTGAACACGGCTTCATGGTACATTCGACAGAGGAGAGGATGTCTTCACACGTTTGACCATGTTCCAGTCTGTGTCCACCTTCACTGTTTGGTCCAGCGAGTGGTGTGTGATTGACACACACACACACACACACACACACACACACACACACACACACACACACACACACACACACACACACACACACACACACACACACACACACACACACACACACACAGCTTAGAAGGAGAGGAATATTGAACTACAGTCTACGAGAGGAATCACAGAGCTGTCTTATCTCACTGTCATGGGAATTTATGTGTGTGTAAATGTGTCACAGTGTTTCTGATTTTAATTAAACGCTGCTGTGTGAGACAGTCTGTCTGTTTTCCCCCAGGTCACCAGACTGCCATTACTGGCATCGGGTCCAAAGGAAGTTCACTCCCCCATCTGGTGGGAGTGCAGCACTACACATTCACATCACACCGCCTGGTCCTCCAACACACACTCCAGTGCTGCAGCCGCGTCCTCTCTCAGAATGGAGATCACAGTGAGACAAAGGCTTCTGTCACGATGTTTAGCAGTATTTCTAGATTGAGGGGAGGAAAAGAGAAAGAAAGTCAGGAAGAGGAAACGCACATTTAAACTGCAATTGATCAAAAGCTTTGTCTGTCGTCAAAACAGCTACCGAAATGAAAAAGGATGGGTTCACATTTTTTCAAGTCTAACTTTTTCATATGTACATTGAAATGGTAATTGGTTGCTGTATTTGCTTCTTCTGTCCGTACTGAAAGCAAAGGTATACCTTAAAGCAACCTCAATTAAAGCATGAGGTTAAATCCTCAGTCCTTAATATAAAGCTTCATCAGCTGCATCAGTCTGAGTAAGATAAATAAAATGGATATCTTTCAAAGTTAAAGTTTTTTTCGTACAAAATTCCCTCTTTCTGTTTCCACATACAGAGCGTTTACAGGTTTCCATCCAAATGTGTCTCAACTTTTAACAGTATCACCAGTATGCAAATATCAGTAATTGGTTCATTGAAATAAACAGCCGGAGCTGCTAATGCTGCAGAAGAAGAAGACGCAACAGGATGACTTATTTAAACAAGCGTCAGCCAAACCTCAAAAGGTGTAAAAATATGTAAAAAACATGATGGAAATACGGCATTTCTGTTCGTTCTAATATATTTATTTGAGAAAGGTGATGGGCTCCTCATTTCTCCACTTAGATCTAATGTTTTCCTCTCTTCAGTGAATATTGTAAGTTAGATGCACAAAAAAAAGTCATTTTACATTTTACTCATTTTATCCCCAAACTTGACACAATGAAATTGCTACAAATTGAGATTTCTTTGCACTCACTGTGGACAGGAGGAATGACTACAGCAAACAACAGTCCTTTCAGTGTACATATGTGCATGTCAGTACTGCTTTAAGATAAAAATGTGAACCTGTCCTTTGAGCACTCAGACTCAGACCTGCACCTACCTGATCAGGCCCCATCTGCATGCGTCCCATCACCATTGGGTTCATACCCATCTGCCCTCCCATCTGGCCCATGTGACCGCCTCCTCCGCTGGCTGGCATGCCCCCGTTTATCATCATGCCCCCATACTGGCCTGGATTCCCCTGCTGCCCAAACTGCTGCTGACCTGGAGGTCCCTGCTGCCCAAACGGCTGCTGAGGGTACGAACTGGTGAAGGAGAGCGACAGAAAGGAAGAGGGTTTAACCGAAACGCATTGAAGGGAAAGAAAAACTGAAGCAGAACTTCATCTGACAGCATCGCGTTGTCGTAAATGTGTTTGATTTCATACCTGTTGCGTCCCATGCCTCCCTGCGACCAGCCCTTCATCTCTGCCCCCTGGTACATGGGACCGCCCTGCGGGTGCTGTTGCATCATGGGGTTTGGAGGCCCGAGTCGGCCGGGCATCATGGCGCCAGGAGGACTGGCTCCTGATGGGCCGAACGAGGGGTCTCCCTGCTGTGCCATCCCTGTGGAGAGAATCAGAATCAGCTTTATTGGCATACATGGAATTTGACTCCGGTTTCTTACGCTCACTAATACACAGAAACAGAAAAAATAAACAAAAAAATCAAGGAGGTCCAAGAAGAAAAAAGGATAAACATTAACTATTTTTAACACTGTATAAGTCACCCAGCCTGAGCACACTCCTCTCTTCACAGGAAATAGATCATTGACTCATAGTGATAAATAAAGGTAGATGACGATGCTGTTGCTGTTGTGTGTTCTGATACTTACCATCATAAGAAACAATACTTGGTCTGACTATAAAGAAAGGGGGATGGATTTACATGGACAGCTTTCTGACCTTTTTTTTTTTTTTTATTACAGAATTCTGCCAATCTTTCTTTTTTACATGACAAATGTGCGACCAGAAGCCTTCAGTGCACAAGCTCACCACCAGGGAGCAGCAGTATTCTGTCAGGCGCCCGTCTCAGGAAAACTCACCATAGCTCCCACCATAGCCAAACTGCTGGGGGCCCGGCTGGCCCATGCTCGGTCCACCCATCGGGTTCTCCATGCCACCAGGAGCCGTGACGTTGGGAGGGGGACTGAACCCTCCAGCAGCTGCAGCAGCAGCCGCCGCCGCCTGCTGCTGTTGTTGCTGCTGCATCAGCATCATCATGCGCTGCCTCCTCATCTGCATGGTGACCATCTCCCTGCTGCGCTGAGCCATCATCTGAGCATTGAGGAAGCCCGGCTGCACCAAACAAACAGGCAGAGAGTTTGAGGAGGGTTGACATGTGGTATAAATATATTTGTACATAGTATGTAATGTTGAAAATGTGTGGGTGATAAGGTCTCTTGTGTAATGTTGATATAATGTTTTGTGGCTTTTGTTTTAAATTCCCATTCACTGCAATAGCCACATTTACCGAAGTTGTGTCACTTGAATGTTGCATCAAAGATTTCTTTAAGATAGGAGAAAAATAACATAAAAAGAAGTTTACAGGAACGACGAAACATTTACACCAAGACTGTCACTACTCTCTAACAAATTCAAGTCAACAGAAGACAAGTCGGCAGTCGACATTGTCTGATATGGAGAGTCTTCATAAAGACAAGAGGTCATCATAACTGAGCATGTTGTCATCCTCCATCTCTCATCTTCAACTCCCGCCTGCCTCTTTACTAATAATAATTAATATACTTATTCATTGAGGGCAACGAAAATGCCCCAAAAGTAAAACACAAATTTAAATAGGACTGTGGCGCCATTGAAATCTTTAGAGACCTACAGTACCATTCAAAAGTTTGGACACACCTTCTCATTCAACTACTTTGAAGAATCTAAAATATAAAACATATTCTGGTTTGTTGAGCATTTGTTTGTTTACCACATAATTCCATATGTGTTCCTTCATAGTTTGGATGTCTTCAATATTAATCTACAATGTAGAAAAGAATAAAAAAATAAAGAAAGAAAAACCATTGAATGAGAAGGTGTGTCCAAACTTTTGACTGGTACTGTATATTCAAACAGCAATTAGTCCGTTCCCTGTGCGTCCATCACTGTCTGGTTTAAATTGGCTAACAAATAGGACAAGAGACGACTACAACGGTCTGCTGAAAGGATCAGTAACACGTTCTCATAGCTCACCCTTTATAAAAGGGGTCATACATTGTAACTATTATTAAAGTTGCATGCAAATACATTAAGAGCTACTGACAACTTTGGTCAAATTCTTAATATGTGTGACATACTAGGCAAACTTGATTCTGATGATGATATTAATAAAGTATTAAAACAGTATTACGGTGATTCATCCTTAAGATATGAGTTTTTGTCATCTACCTGCCCTCCCATGCCAGGCTGCATGCTGGGCCTCATGCCAGGGTTGCCTCCTGGGTTCTCCATCTTCATGCCCATTCCCTGCCGCGTCTGATTCATGAACTGAGGAAAGAAAAAAAAGAAAAAAAAGCATCCAAGATAAGATGGAGGAGCAAATGTTTCTCTGACCTTGTCCCACGTGCATATGGTATATTAACAGATAAATTACACTTAGAAGTTAACTTAGAAGGCAAAGTTAGAAAACAAGAAATGTATACTCTGCATATTGGCATTTATTTAGGTGCATCTAATTTCTTGCAGTGTGAGAACACTTCACACCTGTTACAATTAGTAACTTGTTGGGAAACAAGCTGATCGTTTGCATGTAAGTAAATGAGTAGATCAGTGAGCTTCCTGTGAACATACCTGCTGTCCCTGCAGCCTCTGTTGCAGCTGGAGCCTCATGGGCTTGTTGGCCGTCATCATCCTGGGTCTCATCATGTTGGCACGAGGGTGTCCCATGCCGCCCATGCCACCCATACCGGGGAAGCTGCCACCTTGGCCCATCTGAGACAGCATGGGCCCAAACCCACCCTGCTGGGCCTGCGCCTGCATGGGGTTCCCTCCGTAGCCGGACTGCAATGGCATGGAGGGGGGTCCGGGATAGCCCTGTCCGTAGATAGGCTTCTGGTCCAGCACCATGGACGGGTCCTGTCCCGGAAACGGCTCCATCTGTTGCTCACTCCCCTGGTTCTGGAGCAGACAGGACAAAAAAAAAGAGAACTTTGTCAAACCTCTCCATCTAATTGATTAATTTCCAATTGGTTGGCTCTGTAATTGTCTTTTTCTAAGCAGCGCAGACAGATCCCTCTGGGCTCATCCATCTCCCTTCAGTGAGAGAAAAGTCTGAACACAGTGAGTCATGACTGAAATATCTAATGCAAGGATGAACGTCAGGCCCACTTATGAGTCGTGAGACAGATCGTTTCACCTTTTACTTTACTGCTAGAGGTTCACAGAGATGAGAGTGTCGGTAATCCATCTTTTTACGTCTGTTCTGATGACCTACTTGGCTGACGAGGTCTGGGATGCCCAGGGCTCGGTCTATCTCCTCCAGAGCGATGCCGTCCGTGTTATTCAGCAGAGAGTCCAGCTGGTCCAGAAGCGCCCGCTCGTCGCTCTGACCCTCGCTGGTGGTGGGAGGCACCAAAAGGTCGTCTAAGGTGTTGCCAAACTGGCGTCTGCAAGGCACGTAAACAGAGAGAGACACTCATGAGCTTCAACTCCCTTCTCATTGCAGCTCATGAGGAATAAATACAGACGATGAGGGATGTTGCACTGACCTGTTACCCTCCATGCCCATTATAGAGTCCGGCCAGGAGGGGGACTGGTTGGACTGGCCCTGCTGGCTGAAGGGGCTCATACCCATGCCCATGTCAGCAGAGCCTCCTAAACCATAAATATAATGAATATTTAATTTAGACACAAACATAGTGTCAGTCAGAAAGTCCAGTTTGCAGAATGTGATGGACAGGGACGTACAGTACGTGTTAGTCCACATATGTAACATCATCTCAGGTGCAGAAAAATTCAAAATCAGGGTCATATGGAGTGTTCACATTTTTACATGTACTATTACATGGATTTCCATACCCATATCCATGAGCTGCTGCTGCAGCATAGACCTGGTGCCCGGTACGCTGTTGGAGCGGCCGACCATCGGCCCCGACATCATGCCCTTGCTGTTGTTGTACTCCATGCCTGGGCGCATCATGGAGGGGTGTCCCGCCGAGCCCACTGGGCTGGCGCTGGATCGACTCATGCCCCAGTCCCCTGACCCGCCCATGGGGGACCTCTGGGGAACCATGCCCCTACTCATTGGTCCTGGTAAAACATGAACACCGGATGCGTCAGTATCATGAAAGTGTTCAGTATTTACCTTAAATCTGTGTCTTTAAAGTTTAAAAGGTTATCTGATAATAGGATACAAATTAAAACATAATCAAGGAATGGGTAACACACACTCTGAGAGAGGTGAGAGAAAATGTGCTGAAATTAATGCTGAGTCACTTGAAAACTCACCCATGTTTCCTGGGTATCCGTCTGGGCTGCCCATCATGTTCTCCTGCTTGATGAGCATGGGGCGTCTACCTGCTCCTAAGGGCCCAACAGGAGGCTTCCCGTCCATGGACAAGGCCCTCTGGAAGGGCCCCCGAGGCCCCGGACCCATTCCTGGACTCCCTGTGCACAAAGAGTATGAACACACTGGTCACACATGTATTCTATAAGGAGAATAATGTGTGTGTTGCATTAAATAAAGAGTGGGAAATCCAGAGAAACATAATATCTCAGTTCCCTCTGGGGTTTTATAAGAATATTGATATTGGGACTTTTCAAACTTTACATTATGGTGTGTGAGTAATTGATGGTTTCATTTTGTAAGCAATTCCCGAATGAAGCTGTGGGGGTAAAACAAAACTCAGGAAGCCAGCATATAATGACGTCAGATGCAGTTTCACTGGCATTTTACATTGATATCATCACATATGATGTCATGACACCCGCCTTGCATGCTACTGTCACTTCTTATATTCCTTTGCACTCACCCTGCAGGCTGTCGTCAAGGCAACCCTGGGGTTTGCTTCCTGTGTCGTTAGCGCCTCCACCTCCAGCCTGATCCGGGTAAAAGTCAGAGCTTGAACCCCTCAGATCACCGAGGATAGACTCCAGGTTGTGCAGCTGAACATCAAAAATAAGCAAAATAAGTTATTACGTAAAAGTCTGTGAAGATTCACATTCATTCAGATCAAAGGCAGTGAGTCAAAGTGCAAAGTGAGATGCACTGCGTAGGACTAGCTAAATGTCAATAACAATATTATAGCTGCAGTTATTTTATCATGTCTCAACAAAGCAGCAAGCTTACATCATCAGGTGGCTCTGACTTAATCTTGCTCTCAGGATGTTCTGGTGCAGGGCCGGGTCCAGATCCAGGTCCCCCCCGAGCTGGACCGCCAGCGGCCCCGGGGGCTCCCTTCCCATCCAGCTCTTCGAGTTTCGGCTTGACGTCCACTGGCTCTTTGGAATCGTCCTTGTTGAGGAGGTAGTGGAGGAGGGCGTGTGTCTTCTCCTTTTTGGGACTATGCTGCTCCTGCTTGGGCTCTGCGACCAACCCCGGCCCGGACCCGGCCCCCGATCCCCCTGTCCCGGCCTCGCCGCCCTCCTGGCCCCCGAGTGTCACCTTTCCTGTAGCCTCTGCTGTGATCTTAGCCACTTCATCTGGAGTATTTCCATTTTGAAGGAGCTTGTGGAGGATCTTGTGCTTTTCCTGCAGCGAGCCCGTGTAGTGGGCTGACGATAGTGATGTTGACACGCCCCCCGGTCCGGTGGCCTGGCCTGGATTGGCACCGGCTGAGGACGAGGAGGACACGCCGGTAGACGAGGGGCTTGTCATGCCTCCAGTGGGGTCCTTAGCGTCTGAGCCTGCAGGAGTGCTGCTACTGGTTGGTGGGGGTGGCACAGGGGGCCCTGCTGACCCGCTGCCTCCTATTCCCAGCTCCTCAGTTGGGGAAGTCAGCAACTGCAGCAACTTCTTATGCCCTTTACTGTCTGGCACCCTCCGAGGGGGTTCAGAGCTCGCCACCCCCGCCTCATTGCTTCCCTCTCCAGCCTCTTTTGTTGCCGTAGCTGCCTGGCTGTCTGGTCGGTCCCCTGAACTCTCAGCCTGGGGATGCTGATGATGGTGGTGATGGTGCATGGGGTGGTGGTGGTCACCGGGCCCAGACCCTAAGCCTCCCGCTGGGCTTTTGGATCCATCTTGGCCTGGTTTGGCCGGCTGACTGGGCTGAGAGGAAGAGGAAGAGGAGTGGATACTAGGAGAGCTGTCTGGTTTGTGGGCGGGCGAAGGCGACGTTAGCGTTGAGGGGAGGGAGCTCCCTACTCCTTCACTGATCGCTTGTAGGGCGTTTAGGGAGCTGCTGGAGAAGGTGGTGGTGCTGCCCCCACTTCCTCCACCACTGACAATGCCACTCATGGGAGAGTGAATGCCTGGAAAGAAAAACATACCTCAATTCAAACCAAAAAAATCTAACAATTTACAAATAACTGATGCCTAATAACCAGACACAGCTCGACTCACCTCCGGGCGAGAACTGGTTGGCGCCCATCTTTGGGCTCCCTCGGTTTCGGGCGACATCAGGAGTCCCTGCTGGGGGCCGCCCATTCTGGGGCTTCCTGAAGGGCTGTTCATGCCACTCAACCCAAACCCTCCGCTGCTCTGAAACGGGGGCTGCTGTGGGTGCTGCTGTGGGTGCTGCTGAGGGTGCTGCTGAGGGTGCTGCTGAGGGTGCTGCTGTGGGTGCTGCTGTGGGTGATGCTGTGGGTGCTGCTGTGGGTGCTGCGGCATGCCTTGGCCCGGGTGATTCATGGGCCCCATCTGATTCATGTGCCCCACCTGACTCATCTGCCCCATCTGATTCATCTGCATCATTCGGTTGCCCATGCCTCCACCTCCACTTCCTCCTCCTCCCCCGCCCCCACCGTACATAGAGCCGCCTCCCATCGGACCCATGTGACCCATGTGGCCCTGCTCGTTCATGCCGAAGCCCCTGCTCATGTTGCCCATGCCGCCCATGCCCATCCCCCCACCGGCGTTCATGTTCATTTGGGCATTCGGGTTGGGGCCTCCCATGCCCTGTTGTCTCATAGGGTTCGGCATCATGCTCCCACCCTGAGCTGAGCGGTAGCCGTTTGGTTCCCTGCGTGGAAGGAGACGGAAAAACAAGGTTTGAAAAAAAAAATGCAAAAACCTTGAAAACAGAATAACACCCACAATAGATCTACAATCAGACTGTAGATGCTCAGTACAAATACAACTAAAATGTTAATTCCTGTGTGGTGCCTTCTCACCGACTGTGATCTCAATGCATAAAAGCTACTTCAGCTGCTACTTCAGCTATTTGTGTGGTATGAATGCCTCGCATAGATAGGCTGGAAGTGCTTTTTTTTTTTGACAAGGCAGTTAATGAAACATCCTTCGCTGTGTCGGAGTGGAGTGCTTGTATTTTTTAGTTCCCGACCTCTGGAGTAGATGAGTGGAGATGAAGCCTTGAGGCTCGTTGCTCATGGGGTGGCGGTACAGTTTGCTCTTGGTCTGCGCTGTGACTGGAGTGCCGTCGGACAGGGAGAAGCGGTACAAGGGTGTCTCAGCGTGACCCTGTAGGAAGGCTGCATAGACAGATGAAATGACAAATGAACACCCTGAAACACTTATCTGATAGCAGAGGGTCATCAATCACTACCTTTATGTTAAAACAGACTGTGTGATTACAGTGAGGATCAATATTGATACACTGATGCATGAGGTGAATGTGTATTTTTCAGACTGTCCTTCTTAAGGGAGGCTACGTCAAGATAGTAACAGATAGCAACAACAAAAAAATGAAAACAAATAATTTCATACAATTTTAACATTGTAAGAGTGAAGATTGAACACAAAACATCCTGATGATTTTGCCTCCAGCTCTGTCATCGTGGATTTAACAGCGCTTTACAAAGATGGATTCTCTAAGATTGAGGTACTTCAGCAGTTAATTCCAGATGTTTGTGTGTGTGTGTGTGTGTGTGTGTGTGTGTGTGTGTGTGTGTGTGTGTGTGTGTGTGTGTGTGTGTGTGTGTGTGTGTGTGTGTGTGTGTGTGTGTGTGTGTGTGTGTGTGTGTGACGCACCCTCATGGTAGTGGCGTTTGTGCGACCAGGGCTGCCCGTCACTGTGCTGAAGGAACATCTGAATGCAACGCCTCAACAAATCCTCCCAGCCTGGACGCATCGACGCTCGCAGAGAGTTCTGGTCGATCTGGATCAGTTTACCTGCCGGGGAGGACAGAGGGAGGACGAGCAGGAGGGAAAAAGAGAGAACAAGGAGACGCATGAGGAGGGGAGTCAAACATGTTCACGGATAGAGAATTAATGGCAGAGCCTGTTTGAACAGTCTGTGTTTGTTCATTTAGGGCACGTAGCTCCTCACCTGAGAGCTCATGTCGGGTGTTGAAACTCTCCGTTCTCTCCATGGCTGTCACCCGACGGGCCACACAGATCATACATGACTGAAGGTCTGCAGGTGAAAAGAGGAGAGTAGTGTCAGACATCTTTCATCATAAATGCATGGTGTTCAGACTCATTGTTTTTGGTTTGAAACGACGTTGACTGAAAATGCTCCTCTGGCTCGTCACTGAAGATTTGTTTTTTTAACTGAGAGAGATTTGAACTCTTAAACAAACCCATGAATTCCCTCAGGTGTGTGTTGCACATGTAGTTAAGGGTTTCTTTATTTCTTCCCTTCTTTCTGACAGTGTGCTTGTATTTTTTCTAAAGATTTTCCATAATATAAAACCAAACTTTATGTCCCGTGCATCTAAAATGTGGCTTCTGGTAAAATAAATTGGGAGAAAGCTTCTTATTATGTACCCCAAATCCCTTCAGGTAAGAAACAACTCAAAACATGTTAAACTACAAAGGGTTTGCTTGGCAAAATGTATGTTTTAAATCTAATTTTCAACCGGAATTTTGTATTTTTATTTTTTTAATTTTTTTTAAAATCGGATTCCCCCTCCAGACACATTTTTAAAAAACTCTGCTTGGAATAACAATTTATGTCAATATTCGTTGTTTCAAAAGTTCACTGAAAAGTCCAATCACAGTGTATGTGCACTGGAGGTTTTAAGTTTCCTCATCACACCTGTTTAAGTTGTATACTGCACCAAGATTGGCTTTCACAAAAAAATGTTTAATTTAATGAAAAACATTCCTCCTTTAGCAGATGAATGTGAAAATAAATTCCAAGTGAAATAACAACAGGCAAAACACATTTTTGAGTGTTGGGGAATAGCAGATAAACACAGATCAATGTGTTTATTTCAACACAGTAAAATCCTAAAATAAGGACTCTTCATCATGAGCTAAAATGTGTGTCATTTTGCGACTGAGCCAGCGTACCTTCCCCCTCCTCGATCATGGCTTTGGGCTGGGTAAGAGCAAAACACTGCATGGTCTCGTAGCGTGGCCCTCCTGGCCCCTCCTCCATGGGGCCGTGGGCGTGGCCAAACTTGACCAGCATCCGGCAAGTGAAGGTGTGACTCTTCTGTCGGGCCGCCTCGCTCCCCCACGACACTCCATTTACTAAAATACGGAAACAAACAAACAAAAAGAATCTTACAGTGGTGAATAAAAATGAAAGAAGGACTCCTGGGACTGAAAACCAAATGTAGCTAAGAATGGACTTCCTGTTATCAGATGTCACAACGGCTCACACCCCTTTTCCTGCCGGGGCGTCCACACAAACACACACTCACACACAAACAAAACAAACAAACAAACACACACACACTGCAACATGTATTTTCCCTTCTTAAATTGAGAAGCCTGTCCTACTGTTCCGAGGCTAAATGGACCATGGGATTAATGTAGCCAAGGTGTCGATTTCCAATACCTCTCCCTCTCAGTCTGGGCAGAGGCCAGGGACACTCAGCCTATCTATCCTCATTTAGGCCCTGACTTCTCATCACCGCACACACACACACATACACTCACTCA
>NC_072460.1:21695004-21732504 GCF_027596085.1 Anoplopoma fimbria
AGGAAGGACCGGAGCTGAACCAGAGGGATGTGGACGGAGGCGACGCTGACAGAACACGGCTGGCGTTTGGGTTTGTTGTATTAATGCAGGGCTCGGTCTGAGAACGAGGCGGGGGCTGCTCGGCTACAGGAATCATTCTATCTGATTAGCTCCCAAGGGGCACAGATACCCACACAAAAAAAAAAAAAAAAAAAGGCCATTGCTGCCAACATTCAGGCACCGTGAAGCTAAGTAGAGACGGACTGAAAGACAGAGGGAGAGGAAGGAGAATGAGACATAAACAGAGTGAACGTGAGACAGCATGTGAGAGAGGCTGCACTCCATCAGCTGTCTTAATATCTTAAGATGCTGGGAGCAAACCTGAAGATGCTGCAACTCATTGTACTGCAATACAGATGATAGAGGGGGAGCAGAAGAGAAGGTAGATGCGAGAGCAGAGTACATTAAATGAAAGTGGATTGATGGAGTAAAGAGTGAACATGAAGACTGGCAGAAAGAGCAACTGGAAGTGAAAAGATGGGGAAAGAGGAACAGGTAGAGAGCAAGAGACGAGTCTAAACGCCCGTGTCATTTCTGTCTTCACTTCCTGTAACTATGGCAACCTGTCAGCAGCCAGTCAGGGGCAGCTGTAGCCTCTTCCCCTTCCTGTCGAGGTGGCAGACGTTGACTGAGCCGAGCCGAGACACGAGAACAAAAAAATTCACCCCTGATCTCGTGAAATTCACCTTGAACGGGAAAAAAAAAACCAACTCGTACTGACACACATATCTGAATGTAAAAAAAGATGTCCATTCTGCTCTGACAGTGCATGTGGAAAGCGAAGATCTCAGCCTGAAGCTTTTTAAATCATCCGCTGTGGAAATGACCGCTGCATAATGGAGACGGAAGTGTGACAACGGCAGCTGTAACATAACTAATAATTTGGCAGTTCAGCAGAATGGATGGGCATGTGATTACCTGCAAACGTCCAATTAAACAGCCCCTGGCGAGGGCAGCGCACAGCTGTGCATGCCACACACACACACACACACACACACACACACACACACACACACACACACACACACACACACACACACACACACACACACACACACACACACACACACACACACACACACACACACACACACACACACACACACACACACACACACACACACACAAATGACAGGTTCACAAAGCATTGCCAATGTTTCCTCCCAAACATAAACAGTTGAGGCTGTGAAATTTGTGGGAGATGAATGACTGATTCGTCCTTGCACCTGGGCTCTGAGGAGGCACGTGTGTGAGTATGTGTGTGTGTGTGTGTGTGTGTGTGTGTGTGTGTGTGTGTGTGTGTGTGTGTGTGTGTGTGTGTGTGTGTGTGTGTGTGTGTGTGTCCAGCTGTCTCTTCTTCCTCGTCACCTTTCCCAATGTTTCCTACACACACTTTTCAACAGTCCATCTGACTTGTGGTGCGTTTGTCCGGCCCCAGCTCTCCAGTAGCGGACCAGTTTAGGTTTTTCAGACCTCTTTGTCCACTCACCCTGCTCTTTGATCTGGCGGATCTGCCGCACCGTCTCTTTGAGGATGGCACATTTGTCTGGTTTGACGTTGAAGCTGTCGATGTCGCTGAGGTTGGCGGAGATCAGCTCTGCTAGCTCCTCGATGTATTTGCTCTCCTGCTCCCGTCGCTTCCTCTCACACCTGCAGAGGGCAATGTGCAAAGATTAAAGATTGAGCTAATGCTACTCCACCTCTGTCAAAATTGTCGATGCTGTATATATATATATATATATATATATATTCATATACATGACAACGCAAAGTGGATGCATTTCACATCATTTAAGTATTCCAACTCATTGCTTTTTGGGCAGAGGGCCTTTTAAGAGTTTGTCCAGCAAAAACTAATCTAGTAGAGGTTTCTATAGTAGCTGGAGCACATTGACTGTAATATTGAGAGCTGCAGTCATTTATCTGGACATGATCAAACTGACAGTATTGATCGATTCCACTCTAAAGTCTGTTCGCTTAATATGAAGCTGCCGCCGGTTAGCTTAGCTCAGCATACAGACAGGAAACAAGGGCCAACAGATCACCTGGAGACAAGTTGTGGTTTTTTGCGGGAGTTACGTGCTGGTACTCTTTCTTGGCCGGTTGCCTAGCAACTAGAGTTCGGCTCGGACCGCATATTCATGTCCGAATCCAAGAGATAAGTAACCAATCACGACCCAAATCAAGTTTTTTTTAATTCAATGTTATAGAAAATGTATCACTTAATTTTGTCTACTGTACAATGTTTAGATTTATATGCTCTTTAAATCTATCTCGGTGGAGGTGGTGGGAGACAGGAGGGTGATGGCCAAGCTGTCATCCCTGATGAACAACACCTCCTCACCCCATGCAGGACACCCTGGCAGCTCTGTGCAGCTCCTTCAGCCACCGGCTGCTTCACCCCCGGTGTGTGAAGGAGAGGTACCGCAGGTCCTTCCTTCCTGCTGCTGTCAGGCTGCACAACCAACTCTGCTCCCAGCAGACCACATGACCACAGGACAATAATAACATAATAACATGACAATAGAAACCTGTGCAATACATTGCACATTGCACTGTGCAATAATGGTTAAAAAAGTTAAAAGTAGTTGAAATAGTTGTTGTTTTTTTTCTCTGTCTGTAAATATAGTATTTCAGTTATTGTTGTTTTTTCTACTGTTTTTTTATTGCTTATTTATAATACTTGTTTTACTTTATTTTTATTTTTTATTTTATTTATTTTTATCTTATTTTTTATATTTTATTTACTTGTCTTCTTCTGCTATGTCTCTTGTGTGCACTTTACTCTGCGCTGTTGTAAGTCTGCAAATTTCCCCGCTGCGGGACTAATAAAGGATTATCTTATCTTATCTTATCTTATCTTTTTGCGTAGTATGAGAGTTTTCTTGGCCTTTTTTATGTTTTATGTCTGTTTTACTTGAAGATCTGACTGTGATCAAAATGTGTCCTTAAATAAACTTGAGGTTTGGAGAGTCAGTTGGCGTAACTGTCATGTCCCTACCTTCTTAAAGAAAGAAGACTTTTAACTCAATGAGACTTAAACTGAGGGTTAAATCAAGTTAAAAAGAAAGGACATTTTTCAAATCATGAATTTCAAACCCTTGGTTTTCCACCAAACTACTTACAAAATCTTCTTGTATTTTAGCACACATATACAGTAGGTTGTTACTCATCACAGCACACAAAGGAGCCACATGGCCCGGCCTCAAGAAACCACTGACCCAGTAGCCCACTTTCCTGCGTTTCCCCCCTCTCTTGTGCAGAGCAGACACACTCACCCCAGACCAGGCGTGTCACAAGTGGAGAGCTTGCGTTTCCGGTTTTCTGAGCTCAGAGGCTCCATGGAGTTCTCCCCCAATCCGCTCATCGTGTACACATATCAGCACCTGGGAGGAAGGAGCACAAATGCACATACACAGGTATAAATAAGGCTTTAATGCAGGCAGAGGAGGGATTATATAGTCCCTTTTAGCCCTTTAGCTCTTATTATACGCGTAATTGTGAAGGAAGGAAGACATGAGAATCATCCTTTTGAACTCAGCAAAATATAACGATACAGAGGCAGCGTGTAAAGTGGATACAGTGCAAAACAGAACACAACAGAGTAAAATATGCTTATATCATGCAAATCGTATTCTGCTGGCAGAGACTGACGAACATAAACATGTCTCGTCTGCCTCCTCCTGCTCCTCAAAAAAAAAAAAAAAAAAAAAAGAGTAAGCATGTGAGGTTGTGTTTGTTTGTGTGTGTGGGCCTGTGCATGTACGAGTTCATCAGCTCATATGGTGCATCCACACACTCGCTCACACACAAACACACACACAGGATTAGCAGTGTCTCTGATGATAAGCCACGCTGCACAACTAACCCCGTTAGACAGCCGTCTGTCTCCCATAATGCATCACATTTCGTCTCCAGGAAGTGAGCTGATAAAGGTTGTGGGGAAGATAGGCAGATGGGACGAAAGGAGGCGAGGAGGGAGGAGGAGGAGGAGGAGGAGGACGAAGAGAAGGGAAGGAACGGAAGAAATAAGGGAGGGAGGGAGAAGCCGGCGCTGTGAAGTGAGCTCTGATTGGTCACTCTCTTTGCCACAGTGACAGCAGCTGACACTGGGGAAAGGTAGGAGGGAGGGAGGGAAAAGAGGATGGAGGAAGGGAGGGAAGAGAGGAAAGTAAATGAAGGGGAGGGAGAGAGAGAGAGAGAGAGCACAAATAGTGAGAGATAGAGGATATACAGCGTAAATGCAGAGGAAGAAAAAAAATAAAGAGGGGGGGAATCAGAGCGAAAAGAGGCGGAGGCAGAGAGGCTGAGAGAAAGAGAGATAAAGGCATGTCAAAGAAAGATGGGAGGGGGGGGGGGGGACAGGTGAGAGGGGGAGGAATAAGAGGAGGAGATGTAACATTCAGACTGTCTGGCGTGTGTTTTGAATGCATGTGTGTGATGCACAGAGTGGGCTGAGAGCTCCCAGTACCCCTCTTAACCTTCACAGCCAGAGCAGCTTTTTCACTCCATTGATTACATGGTTATCCTCTGACCAGAGCACGCCTCCCCCTGCATAGTAAATCAGGCCAACGGCAGGGGGAGAGTGATGCCGGCCTGTTATTTAATCACCGTGCGCCATCATCGCACGCTCCTTCTTGTGGGATCAGAGCCCGTTCACGAAAAAAAACGTCTGATTGCTTTCCGTTTCAATCTTCAGTTGTGCACTCTTGGCTCGCACAGAAGATCATATCCGGCTGGAACAAGCGGTGAACACACCTTCTTGTTGAGACTGAATCAATGTGAGGGCTTGCTTTCATGCATTACTTCAAGACCAGGTGAAACACGTGTGTATTCCCCCGCAAGACAACGACGGGGAATACTTCTGAAAGCGAGAGATGCTCAGAACACACGCCGATCCTCTTGCTCAATCCCTCCCGCTTTGAGTTTCTTTCAAATTTCTCTTTTAATCCCTCCCTTGAGTGCCACCCATCTGACTGTCTGTCTTGTTGCCATCGTCTGCGTCTCTTCTTGCCTATCCTCCCGTCTACCTGCCTCCCCTGTCTGCCGCTCGCCGTTAGACAAAACCCCCGCGCTTGCTGTTGTGTGATGAAACCGACCACGAGGAGACGAAGTAAAAAGCGGAGAGAGGGGGGGGACAAAGTCGGAAGCAAAATGTGTGAGTGAAACTCCGTCTTTGCTCCTCCGACAATTCAGCACGCCCGCCCGCCTGGCAGCCTATTGATGGAGTTCTCAAAGGGGGAGTTGCTCTAATTGCGGAGTGAATGAGGCGGCCCCGGAGAATGGTTGATTAGGAGGCTGCTGAATGCCCCAGGGAAATGGGTCACCTCCAGCCTGGCGCGGGCCGCCCGCTTTTCCAGTGCAGGGAGAAAGTCAATTACACGCCACAGGCAGTGTGGGGCCTGGTGGCAGAGAGGCGGCGAGGCTGCGGTGGGCACAATATAGCAGCAGGGGGCAGTGGGAATGAGAGACATAAAGAGAGAAACGGCAGCATGGAGGGCAGCGAGAGGGAGAGAGGAGGAGAGATGGGCATTAAGATGGCAATTTAAGGGAGAAAGAGTGAGGTGTAGAAGACGTGAGGAAATAGTAGAAAGTAGTTTCTCTGCACCTGGGTTTGAATTAGAGCATTATGAACAGTATGCACTCTGGAATTCTAAAAAAGCCTCGTTTGAGGTAGAAAAAGCTGCTGAAAAGATGTCAAATGAGGAAGAAAACTGGAGAAAAGTACACAAATGTTGACAATAATATTTCACGCAAATAGCTAACACCTTTATTCCTTCTATTTAAACATAAATAGATAAAAGGAATTTGGCCATTTATAGCAGATGGTCATGACACCATTCATGATCATTCAGCCGAGGCAGATAACAAATATATCACAGGCTCCTGATCAGCTGCATGTTCAATAAGTCTTTAGACTAAATCATATAGTAGACGATGACTCACAGGCATTAATCAGAGTCAAATGTAATAGTGGGAAGCTGTTAATCAGAGTGATTATTAAGGAGCAGCTGCTTGTTGTGTCTCGGCCGGAGAAACAAACAAAAAAAACAGGACAAAGATTTTTTTTTAGCTCCCAGCAGACTGAGCCGTCATGGGAGAGTCTTCTGCTGACATCTACAGGTGAGTGCACCCATGCAAGTAAAACAGCTTTGGATCCCTCACACCAAGCTTGACCCGGTTCTCAACCCTGAGCTTGACCTGAGCGATTTCAAGGGGGTCTTCATACTGACCCCCCGTATTTTCCGGGTCATTAGACCGGCGTGAAGGGAGGATCATTAGGGTCAACGGCTCTGTGGCATCACCCGGGGTGAAGCTAACCTCTTTGGGTCGGCTACAGGACAGCAGTCTGCCAGTGACCTGAAGCCCACTGCTCACCAGGAAGCGCCGGCTTTATGGCTTCACCAGAGGAGAAAGTTCAACCTCATAAACTAGAGAGCACGCAATCCAATCCCAGTTGAGCTCACGGGCTTCAGGACAAACACAGATCAGCCTTGATCAACACTTTGTTTCCTTGACGAGGGTGCTCGAACACTGAAGGACACATTTCTACAGCGCTTACTGTTGATATTCATGGTTCCCAGAGGATTTCTTCATGACCTTCCTCTATCCCCACTATCAGGCCACGGTTTCCTCTTGTATACAGGAAATATAAATGTTTATATAAAGCCCTTTCAGACATGGGAAACCTTACATTATTGGCTATCTATCTGTTAAAGTGACAGATTTTAGTTATTCTTTTTTTTTTAAGCAAATGTTCCTCATGGTTTCACCCAGAGGACGGAGCAGTATTGGCAATATTTGGCAAAACGTTAAGTTTTATTCTCATTTGTTCTTATATTTATGTGTAAAGCTAAAGATAGTATTATTTTCCATGCAGTCACTATGTTGTTTGATTTGTATAAATGAAATGCTTGTGACATTTTTAACCTCTAGTATTTTTCTTTTGTGCCATTCTTTTGTGTGGAAATATCACACATTTTTTTTATTATAGCAAAAGAAAATGAGGTTTGCAAAGAGATTTCGTTGTTTCTAACAATAACCATGAACAAATATGTAGAGTTGGTCGAATAAACATTCAATATTAACTATTCATTTCATGGATTTCATGATTCATTACATATCAATCAGATAACATTTGTTTTTCTATAATTTGAAAACGGAAATAGTTCCGTTTTTTAGTTTTTAGGAGGAGGGAGAAAGTTTTTGCAGAGAACCGTGAGTTTAGCCAACACAACTTTATATATTAGTAAAGGGTCTGGAGGCAAATTCAATATGAGTTTGTAATTGCTTCCTTTGCTGGGTCTGTTTCCTCCTGTCTGTCCTTCAAGGTTTAGGATTCTGTAGATGATACTGTGCGTTTTGTTTTGTTTCGTTAACATATGTGGTTTAAAATGGTGTACTTGGTTTGTTTTATGTGTTTTACATGTTTTAAATGTTTGTGTGTACGTTATCTGAAACTCGATATTGCTGCTGTCTTGGCCAGGGCTCTCTTGGAAAATAACCTTTGTAATCTCAGTGGGATTTACCAGGTTATATAATGGTTAAATAATAATAAAAAAAAATCTATAAGAACTGTACCTTATCACGCTGTAAACGTGTGTTTTATTGCATACTTGATAAAATACGAGATGCAATAAGATGAGCAGCGCTTCATAACACTGCTGAGTTAAAGTCATGGACTCCCGGGGAGCAGAATATAAATGGATGCACAGCATCTAAAATTCTGAAAGCGAAGAAAAAAGAAAAGGTTTTGGATGACAAAGTGGAGAGACGGCAGACTTCCCACGACAGAATGAGTCATAGCAGAAAAAAAAAGAAGCCCAACGCAACAAACAAGAGCACGTCGGAAAGAGTTACTGAGAGCAGATGACGAGTGCAGAGGAATAATTAACCCGAACAGACACATTGTAGACTCATCTTTAATCTGTGCTGTACTTAGACAGATGTGAACCTGTCTGTGTACCGATAAAGCTTTATCAGAAACATCCAAGAGCAGATTCAGTCAATGTTACAGCTTCATCCAGGGTTGAATTTAAACTTTCACGTTTTGTTGACACAGAAAGTCACAGGAAAATCTACTGAAAAGCTAAAAAAGCGTTAGTTCTCTTTGTAAAACAGCGTGGTTGTCTGTGTACGTTCATTCACTGTCTCTCAAACGCTGAGAAAGCAGAAGTGTGGCTCTGGCTGTCATGAAACTTCCTGTGTGATTGTTTGAAGAGCGTCTCCATTCTTTCATTTTTCGGAGGGGGAGGATGAGACCGTGAAGAAGACGGACGGGGTAAGGTTGCTGGTTGGGAGGAGTAGATAGGAAGGCAGAGGGAGGGAGAAAAGGAGGGAGGGAAGGTGACAGAGTTAGGGTAGCGAATGCAAATAGCCTTGCAGGTTCCTCCTCCGCCTACCTGCCTGCCAGCCAGCCGCTGTTTCATAATCTCTGTTGACAAAACAGAGGCACACGGTCCTGGTCTGGCCTCAGAAAACTCACACCAGTGACACGACAGGAGCGGCGTCACTTAGAGAACTCAATACATGGAGAGTCTTCACTGCTTTATGAAGGATAAAGAAGAAACGCCTGATCTCATTCTGTCGATTTAAGTTGTTAGAGTAGATTTGGGGAGTTTTGTTCTCTTCTGTAAATTCCCCGTTTCAGCGTTTTCTTCTAACGATATCGTCAATGGTCCGCAACATTCAAGATTCAACAGATCTTTATCGTCATCGTCTCTGAATGACTTTGCACTTCATTGAAGAAGCAACTGCAACGTGTTTGTCCAAGATAAACATAACAACAAGGAAAAGTGCCACATATACAAAATGTAAATCAGCATTATGACATTTAAAACTTCTATATAAAAGGTAATGATACTATTACTTAATGTTAATAAGGCCATCACTTTGAATTAATCCAACTTTGTTTCTGAATGACTTTTGTCATGGTGGTTGGTAGGGCTGCGTTATTCCAGTAGTGAAACCAGAGTTGACATATTATATATTGCTTCTTTTATCTTACAGCTATTGAGTATTTTTTAATCATAGAAGACTATGAATACCAGCAGATATTCACAACTTAGATACTGGAAACCGACAATTAAAAAGCAGTTGTGCCTAAAAAGTGACTCAAACAATTAAGTTGTTACAGATTCTGTTGATCAACTGATCAATTAATCAAATACGATGCTGTTAATGGTATTATTCCTGTTAGCATTTTTATGTCTTCTAATTATTGTGTTGAAGGTATTATTATTATTATTATTTGAATGTACATTTTTATCCATTAGATCATTTTAAAGCATTTTAATGAAATTAGGCAAATCATGTGCAATGGCACTTTTAATACATCACACTTTATTAAACATAATACTACTTGCACTTTACTGCCTTTGTACTTTTAGGTTTATATACACATTGTATCTGTTCTCATAGTGTGCAACATAGAAATGAATACAAAGAGACTGATTTGTGCCAATCAATCTAAAGGAAAGTTCAAATGATTCAACGGCACCATGGTTGCCAAATTCATCCAAAACTGAACAAAAACCCCAAAGTTAAAGGCTTCCTGCAAAGTGAGTAGTCGTCAGGTTCAGTTGCTTCTGATTTTTTTTGTTCTGTGATCAAGGAGTCACCTGCCCCTCCTCTTCCTCATCCTCTCTAGTTTTCTTCCCCTTCATGTCTAGTATCTCCTCTGCCTGGAACTGGACTTTCCCTCCCTTCCTTTCTGATCAACCTCACAATCCCTCCTGCTTTCTGCTGTCGCAGCGTGCCTGCAAAAGCATGTGTGTGAGACTGCACGTAAACGAAGGAGAAGAGTGTGGTTTGGTTAAGTCTGGGCACATTAATACACGTGTGTGTGCGTGTGCGTGTGTGTGTGTGTGTGTTGTTGTCACCTGCAGACAGGGGTAAAAGATTAATGCTCTCTCTCAGCCTCTGTGGCAGGTAGAGCACAAAGAATAATTTGATTTCTCCTCCTGTCTCCCCGCTGTCTTCCCACTCTTCATTTTCTCATCTGCCTGAAAATCATCCGCTCAACCCTCTTTTGTCTCCCTCTTTTTACCAACACCACCAGCACCACTCCAAAAACTACTCCATCTTCCAAAATCCGAAACCTCAAAACACAAAACCAACACCTCCATTTGCCTCAGAGAACACAAAGCGTTCTCCGCGTTCAGGTCTGGGGGATGTTGCAAGAGTGTGGCAACAACAAGAAACTGGCAAAAAAAAACTGCTCAACCTAAAACCCAGCAGGCCGTTACCATGCCAACCATATGGGATGTTAGCCCACCTTGTGACGGCGCCCGAGATGATGGACGATCAGATCCCCTCTCCCCTCTCTCTGGGGGTGTGGTCCTATGTGGGCTGGTCAATGGAGTCTGGAGAAAGAAGAAGAAGAAGAAGAAGAAAAAAAAGTTCAAGCTCAACAGTGCATGTTCATTAAAGGGATATTAATGAAAAACAAGCAGCATTATTAATCGGCGGCCTGGAGACACATGCACAGGAAGCTGCATTAACAGCTTAATGAGCAGAAGGAGCTGTGAAGGGGGCCGTGACTCCACTATGTGCTTTTGTCTTCATTACGGGTGCACGCGTACAGAGAAAACACTCCTGGTTCCTGTGCATTTGCATTTACACACAGACCGCTCCCACAGCCAGACCAACAGCACACACACATACACATGCACATACGCACGCACACACGAAAAGGGATGTTGAGACACAAGTTTTACAGGAAGCCAAACCGTCGAAACATGAAATTGACGACAGCATGCGATCCGGTCACTCTGACTGCAAAAGGTAAAAGGAAGTGCTTCTCCACTAAATGTGCACTCCTGATCAATACGACTGGATTTAAACGTCAGGCCTTTATTTGCAAATATCTCTCATGCTTTGTGGACTCCGTGCAAGATTACGAAAACAGCCTATTTGGCTAAATCACCGCTCTAATCCCAAAAGCACATAATAGGCTAATTTGTGTCCATTTAGATCCCGATAAGAAACAATGTGTGTGTGTGTGTGTGTGTGTGTGTGTGTGTGTGTGTGTGTGTGTGTGTGTGTGTGTGTGTGTGTGTGTGTGTGTGTGTGTGTGTGATTTATCCACACTGAGTTGTTGTAGTAGCTCAAGTGTTCTGTCTGAACAATCATGAGAGTGTATCCCGTGGGGGTAAAGAGTGCGTAACCATGGAGAACGCTGGGCGTTTCCATGACACCCTGTCATCAGTGAAGCTCGCCGCCAGGATGTCTCATGTTCATCTGTCACTGTGCCTCCGCGTGTGTGTGTGTGTGATAGCGATAATCTGTAGGATGCTTCCCTTTCGTTACCCGTATGTGTGAAAGCACACGTTTACAAACCAATATCTGGACACGCCCACAAGAGCGTGTGTGTGTGTTTGTGTGCGTTCGTGTGGATGTGTATCTGTGTGTTTGCATCGCTGACCTCATGCCCAGCGTGCCTATGTTGTGTATGTTTACATGTGTGTGTGTGTGTGTCTGTTAGTGTGGCATTCACCGTCAGCGACCTGACCGCTGGCTGCACCCATGATTGGGAGCAGATGGGGGCTGTCGCTGTGTGTGTGTGTGTGTGTGTGTGTGTGTGTGTGTGTGTGTGTGTGTGTGTGTGTGTGTGTGTGTGTGTGTGTGTGTGTGTGTGTGTGTGTGTGTGTGAGGAGGAGGGGTGGGTGCTCTAGTTTAAGTGATGTATGGACTCTCACACACCAACAAAGACCCTCCTTCAACCAATGTGTTTCCTATTAATGAAAGGGGAGAAAAATAGAGCCAGAGACTGGTCGCTTAAGTGGGAATAATTTATAGCTCAGCTGCGACAAAAAAGCAACCGACTCCATTTTTTTGGGGCAAAAGTTGAGAAAAAAAAAATACTTCTCCTCGCCGGAACAAGAGAGCCTTCGTTGCGTTCATTGCTACTCTTTGTGCTCACTGTGACACAGCCGTGAAAACCAGAGTGAATGAAGTAGCAGTTAACGGCATGTGACGTTGCTAATATCGCCGCAAAGCCTTGAAAATAAAAAGCTGTGTTAATGAGCTGGAGATGCAGAGTCTATAGAGAACTGTTACAGTCCTCTCTCCTCCTCTCAACACACGTCTGTCGTGCCCTTCAATTACTCCACGTCAGATAACTAAACAACCTTTTTACTGTATGAATGCTTGTGCGCTCGATACACTTGGACAACACAATAAACCTCTAACTCCGCGTCGGCTTCCTCTTGTTAAAGCAACACACTTTAAAAGGAGGCAATAAAGATGCAGCCGGAGTTCACGTTTTACTGTGGATGCTCATATGAGCGCCATTAACTTCATGAACTTGAACTGCTCAGTATATCATCAAGAGCAATATAAGTGAGCAGAGATCTCATCTCAATGACAATTCTGCATTTACAAAGATGTACGAGCACAAAAGACTGTCAGAGGAGCTGATTTAACTCAGTAGTCGGTTTGTTGTGACTTTTAAGAGATTTCTTCCTCTTTCCATGGTACGATATTGCAGATGATTAATCAATGTTTACTGACTTCTATGTCAGACCTCTGTTAAAGCTGATAATTGGCATTTAGCTTAATTTGTCAAAGCATCAGCCAAAACTAAATGCAAAATCATGCATTGTTGGCAAAATTGGGATGCTTTTTTTTGGTTGGATACTTTTTTAAAATTTATTTAATGGTTTATTTGGTAGGGACAGTGCACATTAATAAAACTTTTCTGTAAATCCGCCAGAGTTAGCCAAGAGGCTATTTTTCATCTGTAGTCCCTAGACAGATGTTACAAAGTCACCCAAAAAACAGAATGTAACAATAAAATGATAAAGCTATGCAATATTTAGCCTTTACAAAGCTTGCATAAACAAAAAAAAAAAAAAATCAAGATTACCAACCCTAGCTGTAAAGAGTGTGTGTTTTCTGTCTTAATGGACGGTGATCTACACTGGCCCGTCCTTCTCTGATGGCAAAGGTCCTCAACATATACAGTAGAGCTGTATGATAACAACAAGCTAAGGGATCATCAGCACTGTAATATCCTGAAAAACATATCATTTCCTGAATTATTTATTACTTATAATTTTACTCTGATGTATGTATAATGTTAAAATAATTGATCATCTTGCACCCTCTCCTCTTACTCTTAAGAAAAAAGAGATTTCTGGAAGTTTTTAATTGTTTAAAACCAGTCTTAAGCTTTGGCTTAAGTCAGCACAAAAGTGTCTATCAATGATTGCCTTGCACAGTGTTTATAGTTTTCATCATGCTGATTCTATTTATTATCTCACACTGATGGACTTTTATGTATTGTGTTGTTTTATGTTGAGTATTTATTATCATGGTGTTGCTTTTTGTCTACCTGTCCAGGGACAACAGATGCAAATTACTTTCTATCTCACTCTGGTGCTATTACTTTTAATTTTGCACTGCTAAAATAAACAATAAAATAAATGAATGATTACTGCTCCTTCATTGAGCTACTGTATTGTGTTGTGAAGTGTCTCTTTCACTTAATCTGAGTGCAGCTGTGTGCTGAACAGAAACAGAATACTTTCTCATCTTGTCTGTTAGTGATGAGTGTAAAGTTGCTCACAGCCAAGTAACAGCCCTGATAAGATAAAGATGATAAAACCACACACATGTCCTCATCTGTGATCTTTAGCTGAACCAGGAAGGAAACTGAGAGGCATGTGGAACAAGATAGATAACATTTATCTCTTCCATTTAAATCTGGAGGTTAATCAGTCAGCAGGTGAAGTTTTCAGGAGTCATTCAGGTATTGGACAAACTGACACAAAGACTTGATACCTGCGACAGAACTGGATCCTACCTGAACGCGGTCAGAATGAGGATAAAAGGTGCGTTCATACCAAACAAAAACCCCAAAGAATGACCCTGCATTAAAAAAATAAAAAGGAAGGGACTCCAAGTTCACGACCACAGGCTTATCAGAGGCAAAAACACTGCGCGGTGGTTTATAAATCTATGAGACAGGTTTTAAAAAACTCTGGTTAAATCAAGGGGAAACATTTTATCTTTCACTGCTGCGATCGTAAGATAAACAGTTGCCAGATGACCTTGTGTTGCAGCAAAAGTCGAGCAAAGGACCCATGAAGACCATTAACTTCTGAGCACATAACAGAACAGAAGAACCAATATTGGTGAAGGAAAAAAGATTGTGCAACCTTTATCGTAGGATGCTAAGCGAGGCTTTGTCGGCCTGCACACTGCTGCAACCAAAAACAAATACGGCACTTTGAATCCGGTATCCAATCCTATTATTCAAACCAAACCCTTTCGAATCCATTATCAAATCTGATTAAGTTTAGCTTGCAGCATTTGCAATTAACTAAAGTTGTAAATAACTGAAACTTAAAGTGAAGTAAGTGAGAAAAACTACAGAAATTCCAAACTACATGTGAGGTTGTATAGAAACACTGTCTCAATTACTGTTCTGGGTATATGCTCAGTTTGTGCATCCCGTTAAAAAATAGATATATCTTTTGTTTAAACCCCAAATATCTGCCTCAAAAAATCTAGTTTCAGTTGCTTGATCTTTGCTAATAACAGAGGAGATTCAGTTAGAGATTAGTTGGTGTCTGGATATTTTGCTAGACAGGACAAAAAAACAGCCATGAGCACGCAAAAATGAGTGTTATTTGCGTATACTTAAACACACCCTTTAAAAAACAGCATTCATGTCCAGCCAAAATGATCTGCGCCTTTAAGAGACATCTTCAGCCGACTGATAGGCAAATGAAATTCAGGCACATCCACTCGTTTCTTTGTGAGCTTTAATCTTCTCCCCGTCTTCACTCCCTCTTTCTTACTGTCTCGTTTTTTTATGGCAGGATTTTTCTCTCCATGTGTCCGTCTCCTCTAATGACTGTGAATAAGGGGAAATTGTGTGCGCTTGCCAGCATAGCACAGTGAACAACGCATAAAAAGTACATTGTGTGTAAGCGTGTGTACTCTGGGAAACTCTGCCTTAGTTTGGCTTCACCCAGACACCCCCCCCCCCATCACCACCAACAAATCCAGCACTGGAGCAAAATGGGAGCCAAGCCACATCTTGGCACCTCGCCTCCCCTTAAACAAATCAGGCCACAGAGGCTAATAAAAAAAACTCTGAGTCCAAAGCTCGTCTCCTCAGACGAGGGGGTACCGAAGAGGGGAGCCATTCTTCGCCATTCTTAGCTACCCGGCTCTGTCTGAAATGAAGTTGTACAAGATGGAGAGCTGCTTTTTCAGCTCGGACAAAAAGTGCCAGTCTCCATCATCATCATCATCATCCCAAACCTGCTTTTTTCTTTGCTGCTAAAGAGCACTTTACATTACATTACATTACATTACATTGCTGTTATATTGTTCTTAACTATAGCCTTGCTTAAAAAAAACACCCATAGAAAACAAATTGCTTCTTAGTTCAGTGACAAAGTGAGCGTGAACTTTCCATCTTTAGAGCAATTACCACTATCATAGCACACAGCCTGCTGCTTCAAACTTCACACTTCAGAGGGGGATAAGAGGGGCTGGAGGATGAAGAAAGGCTGAAGGAAAGCGTCTGGCTCAGGGGCAGAAATAGGCCAGTTGGGTCTAAGACTAAAACTCATCCAGCCGTCCAGGGTGTGTCTGCTGTAGGCTGCCATCAAACATGCATTTACATATTCAAAAAAGGAAACAGCCGTTTGCATGAGTCATCCTTTCCACAAAAAGGTAGAGGAAACCAAACTCGCCACCCGCTGCACAACGCTGCAGAATGAAAGTACACAACGATGAATCTGAAGTGCCAGTCTGAGAGAAGCTCAGACTGGCACTTCAGCTGAGAAAACTCTCAGAAAGGAGCAATCTTAAAAAATAAAATCTTTGTATTAGGTTGTTTTTTTTAATAATAATAGCTCAAGGCCACTTTGAAATTACTTTACGGTGCAACATCTGTTTTGAGTACGAGCTGACACTCAATGTAATAAAACGGGTAATTCTCTTCTCTTAGAATTCACAGAGTATGAAATACTGTAAGACAACGTGTGAAGATCAAAAAATGAGAGGGATCACTGCGCACACGCACCGCTAGTCCTCAACAGTTCTTTACTTATGTTTATTTTAGTTAGTTGAAAATAAAAAAACATGTGCTACCTGACTGGTGTCATCTGTGGCCTTGTGAGATTTTAAAGCTCAATTATTTCAGTTATTTGGTCCAATATCAGGCAAATAGATATGTTCAGGATTACAACGGAAACCTGCACACTGTGGTCGCAATGCTAATTCATTACATTTACTTAAAGTAGTGCAGTGTTGGAGTAATTGTGTGTCTGCCAGTCTGCGAGTCAACCACTTTCATCAAGACTGACCAATGACATGTTAGGTTAGAGTGATCTGTTTCAATCAGAAAAGTCAGCTTTTTTAAAACCAACATTGCTCAGTTTAAAATATTGTTTTGATAACAAAAGACCTCATCTCTTCTCAGATTTTGACATCAGATGATTTGCTACCACGACACCTCACAGTGATGTTGTTTTTTCAAACAGAGAGAGACTGAAGTCCCATATCAGAGCAGTTAAAAGGTAATGCTACCATTTTCATGGAACCTATCGGTTTCTTATTACAACTTGTCGGTGGCCGTTAAAATCATATATTTGGAAATAGTTGTAAACTGCAGGTAACGGTGGAAGCAATAACTACAATATTGTATGCTTCATTACCAGTTCCCTCACTGGTGAGAACTGACCTAAATATGATCTACCCTGACTACAAACTTATAAAAATAGAATATAATGATTGGAAAAACAGCTTCTCTTTTTACCTTTGATTAGTGGCCATGGTGCCCGTACCATAATTTATTCTGAGGTGTCCTGAAATAGAAGATATAGAAATAGGACTTGCATGAGGAAACACCACTTCGTTTCACATCGTGGTATTCTTCAGCTCCACTTTGTCCATTACTTTCTTGTATTGGGGACACTCTGTGGGGTGTTAATGCTAATATGTACTGATGTGTGACATATGAAAAAAAGAAAATACCAACATAAAGAGTCCAAAAGCCAACAAAACAGCTGGTGTGTTGAAACCATTCAGTGACCCCTTGCACCCTGAATGGAAGCATTTGCATTTGATACGTTACGCCATTCACTACGCCAGGTTTTCCCTATCAGTTACATAATATATGATAAATAAATGGCTTATATTTCTTAGTCAAAACTTCATGAACCAGCAATAAAAATGCAGAGTTTAACAAGGTTAACGTGACACTGTAAATTAGTGTTTAGACAGCCAGGTATTGTGTCATCATGCAACAGATGAGAGTCTCAGTGTTACCTTCATGAACTGTCTGCTTTAAAGAGAGCTGCAGTTTATCACAGAAAACGAGGTATGACCAGAAGTCATAAAACTGTAATCGCGCATTCCAGTCAAACCCTGACAAAGAATAAAAGCGCATGTCATCAACAACCGCTCGTACGACTTCATGTGAACCCGCCCACGTGCCGACCACGTGAGTAGTGACGGGCTGGACGCTTACTTGTATGTGAAGTGATGACAGAAATGTTGCTGAGCAAACAAACAGCCCGGATAAGATAAGGACAGTAAACCAGACATGTCGGGCTCCTCCAGCTGAACTCGGAAGAAAACAAGTGTGGAGTCATTTTGTGTGCGACTCAAGGTGTGAAGAAATCTCAGGGTCAGAAACATGTGCAACACGTATCGAACTCGCAGTCTAACACGGCAGCTTAGCCAAGCAGAGAACTGGGTTGAATAAAAAAACGCCTCACTGGGAGCCATCACGCAGGAGCTGTACATTATCATAACATAGGGGAACATTTCCGTGAGGTAATTAACTGCGAACCGAGAGGCAAGGCTGTCATATCTACGAGCGATGAATGACTGGAGCTTTGGTAAATGCTTAAAACATTCTTGTCATCACAAAGAGTAAATTACCTCGTTACAGGCCACATGGGGTTGAGAAAGAAATGCAGCGAGATTGCAAGAAAACAGTTGTCACCTGCTTTTAGTTACTGTTTGAGAAATGATTTCAACAATGAAAGGCACAATGAGGCCATACAGGCTGAGGAGGAGGAGGAGGACTGTTCGGGCCTAATTAGTGTAACAGGTCAATCAATAAGACACGCCCCTCCATCTCTAACCCTGCCTCTGATTGACATTCTGCTGCCATGGCAACAAATAGGCAAAAACACTGATATACCTGGATGACAACCTCCAGACTATACAATAACAACAGATACGGGAATTACTATAAATGTAGTAACTGTGTAGTTTAGCAGGCTTTTTTTCAAAATGCAAGCAGTCAACATGAGAAAAATCTGAAGATTAATGGCAGAATATAAAGTCCTGCTCCACTCAAAAGTGCATTTAGCTTATTGTTACTTCACTTGGAAGTTTGACCTTCAGAGCGATGCATGAGCGGAGTTTATTTTGTGGGACGTTTCTCATGTGCTCAAAGAAGAGTCTGGATTTTTCCATGAGACAGAAGCAGTAGATGCACTTTAAAAACATGTCTGGAGAGGATGTTTAGAGAAAAGGTTGCTTTCTTTAGGGAAATTCAACAAACTGCACTATTTGCACTTGTTTATTTGTTTTGAATGTTTTTGCATATTTGTGTGGAGCACTTTGAACTGCTTTTTATGCATGAAGGATGCAAACACCAATAAAAATAGATTTTAGCATACACATTTGTACAGCAATAAGTGATTGTTGGAAAAAACAAAGAGCATTTCAGCTCTTACAAAAAGTGTAAACAGCAATAGCGGTGAGTTTTCTCTGCATTGCATTATGGGCGACCGAAGCTGCTGCTGAAGATATTTAATCCTTAAAGCTTCATACTCAATACTCAATACTTCTTGTATGACTCACCGAGACAGAAGACACATAATGGGTCTCATTAAGTCTTTGCTCTTTCATTCTGTGAGACTGACAACCAGGTGATGGACATTTAAATAATCCAAATATTGAATCCAATAAATACTTACAGTAACTTTAAAACCCATCCAGTCACAAATCTGCAAGACATTTAAAAAACTATCAAACACATAGTTGTATCAATTGTGCAGCCAAGAATACAGTTATCCCTTTTTTTATTATCATTATCATAACTGTTTTTTCTTACTTTTGATACCCGCATCCACTCATCGCCAGAATAAACTATGACAACATCAGAAAACTGTTCTATGATTATTTGGGCATGGTTATGTATGCAGAGGTGTACTCACTCAAGTACAATTTTGAGGTATTTTACCCATTTAATGCTTTCTATACTTGTGCTCCAATATATTTACAAGGTAAATATTGTATTGTTTTATTCAATTATTTTATAGCTACTGTAAAACAGTACAATTGTGTTCATCCTTTATATTATCAGTAATAATAATCCAGAATATAACTCTCAACAGGGGCAATTATTCTGCAGAGTGAGTGCTTTTTCTTTAAAGTAGACAGTTGATGGGTGACAGTGTTGTTAGATTGAATGGTTTATTGTAAAAAAAAAACTGAAAAGAGGAGGGAATAGTTGGTGTTAAAGAACTGTATGTCAATGTAAAGGTGTTTTTCTCCCAAAAATAATTGCATGCAGATAAAACTCAAGCTCCTCACTGCTCGAGCTGCCAGGAGAAGGAGCACTTCATTTTGCTGATGCACGAGTGTGATGACGAGTGAGTGTGTTAAGAGTGTGTGAGACTTTCTTCAATGGAAATGGGACATAATTAGCTCACAATAACCTATCAGTGAGGTCTTAGCGAGAGAACACCATCTTCTCCGCCACCTCTACTTTCCTCGTCGCCTCCTTCCTCGCGCTTTCGTTCTCCGCGGTGACAGTGAGGGAGCAGATTCGCCACTTAAACCCCCCTCTCCCCCTCCTTCCTCTATTTATTTGCTCAGAGTCCAAGAAACTGCACAGCACAGGGAAAAAATGATGGAGGGGAGGGAGGGGTTGTGAAGGAAGAAGAGAGAAAAAGAGAAGGAGGGAGGTAGATGCACAAACATACACTGCAGATTCAGCTGCACACACACACACACACACACACACACACACACACACACACGTGGACGGGACACGCACGCACACACGCCAACACGCACGCACGCACGCTCCTGGTGGAGCATCTAAATCAAATTAGCTGCCTGCCTGACATCCATCACTCCCACAGACACGAGCACATGCCGGAGAGGCAGGGAGGCTGCATGGCAACATGCATAACCACCCACAAACAAACACGGTCACAGAGCAGCCGACACACCTTGAAAACCAGAACGACAGCGCGCGGGAGAAAGCAATCCCTCCCTGCACACAATATTCCCCAATCAGAAAAATCAACTTGCATTCACTTGCACGCACATCACTGTCGGCACACATCAAGCGTACGTTTTGGGGATTCTCTCATTGGCCTCTGCAAACTTGCATTATCAGAGAAAATCAACAATTCAATGGAAACACAATGGAGGGGGAAAAAAAACTAACCAAGATTGCTTTAAATAATTAAAGCGGAAGGAGCTAAGCAGAGTGACATCTTGAGGAATCTGTTTTTTTTCCCTGTCGGTATCAATCCTCTTTGCCATTAGAGGGGGATGGGGCCCTTATCTAGCCGTGTGTTTGTTTTTGTGTGTAGACCCAAGTGTTTGTTGGGGTGCCTCTTATCTTGAAGATGGTGCGGGTTGCTCCTTAACTAATGGGATGCATTGTGTGTCTTTGTGTGTGTGTGTGTATGTGTGTGTTTTATCTAATGGGCTGTCTTGAGTGACGTAATTGGCTGGCGAGCTGTAGGGGGAGAAAAAGGAGCCGGTTTGGAGAGGCAGGACAATCTTGATGTGCTCTCTATACATTATGGCACCATATGGTTCCCACTGTGCAGCAGAAGCAGGCAGAGTCCCACAGCGCAGCCCTCATCCATCTATGGAGCCGGTCTCTCAGCTCCCACAGTCCTCCCTCCCCTCTCCGTCTTGTTAACTCAATAACATCCACAGCCTCCTCTCTTAAGTCACTGGGTTTTTTTTGTGTGTTTTTTTTTTTTTTTTTCACTGGCAGAGAAAGCAGAAAAAAAAAAAAAAAAGCCCCTTCTTTCTCCTCCCGCTTCCTCTCATCGCAGACGACCAGCTCTAGCTCTCGTCTCCTCCACACCTTTTCCCCGCTGGATGCTGATCACTCACTCATCGTAGAGCTTAATCCGAACCAAAAAGGATTATTTCAATCGCATTAGATTCTGAAAACTGACGGCCCTCTCTGTATGTGCCATCTCGTTAATGACAGGCATCGAGGGCTATGTTTACACATGCACATGTGCAGCACAAGAGGGGGAAGACAAATATAACTTCTACATCCTAACTAGATTACAGTGACGTACAGACCAAGTTGTTTTTGCTGCAATCCTGACCTGAGTCTTAATCTATTTGCATCTGCTGATACCAAGTGTGATACAATACCTTTTTTCTATAAAAAAGTAAGTCATAGACTACTAAAATTCACATACCTGATTCTACACAAGCTACTAATCAAAGTCCTGGTTCAAAAATGTTATGTTGAGGAGTTAAAACTACCGAAAAATAAAGCAACTCCTGAACCACTGAGAGAAGATGAATCACTCTGTTGGAGTTGTTGGGACAAGTCCAGTCGTAGCTGTACAAAAGTAGCAGGCCAAATCAGGTGTCACTTAATGGCCCATTAACACCAAGCAACGCAGAAAAAATAATGTATTTTGTTCCTTCATGGCTGGGTTGTACAGCTCTGGGTCGTCCGTTATGTTGTTGGCCATCTTTAACTTTTCTCAGCAGGCCGGTTGATCTTCTTTTCACACATCAAATTGAATGTGAGGACTGGTGTTTTTGCTGCAATGCATGATTCAGTACGAATACAGCTGTGTTCACACTACAAAAGGACAAGATCAATCAATTATGATTGGTATATGAAAAAACTATGATTGGTTGACACTTTGCCGCATTATTGGCACCACCAGCTCAACTTTACTTTGTTGAGCGTCAAACCTTTAACACCGCTAATTTACGGGCCTCAGTTTTTATCTTCATGTTAAATGCTTCCATTGAAAACGACCTGTAGTCTGTTGCAGTGTTGCTCAAAGCATTAAAACGGAGCTTCTTTTTGCACTAATGATGTTAAGCTGAGTAAAAAAACACTGGCTGTAAAGAACATGGGAACCAGACAACAACCAAATATAATTTTGGGCTGCCGTCAAGTTACTTCCAGAAATAAAAATAAAAAAATCAATTAGCGACAGCTGCCGTGACCTGCCACCGGTAACGCTTGTCATTTGGATCTTGATTGTGAAAGTCAGCTGCTACTTCCCTCGATGTTCTGCACACTGAGCTTTGCTAACAAGAAAGAGAGAGGCTGACAGATTTGTTAGCGTTGTGAGTCATCGAATCCATGCATTATTGCAAACCTTACTGTGCATTTACACAATCTGATTAAAACGCAGCAGAGTTCAGGTATCAGATTTTGATCACTTCAGTTTAGCTCACACCGATCCGTTAAAGCCGGGGTGGGTATGATACCGATTCTTCCACTTGAGACATCTCCACGAGATGATCTAATTGTGAACAGCAGGAACAATTACAGTAGACGGTGCTCCAACACGGTGTGAATTTAAGAAAAATTGCTAATGGGCGAACGCATGCAGCTTGCAAGCCTGCGTGCCTACGTGCATGCACGCAGCATCAAAGCAGCAAGCGAGAGGGCTGCTCTTTTTAGTTGGCTCATGAAATCATTTAATATTGGCCGCGCACACACACACACACACACACACACACACACACACAACACACACCCCCAGCCGTCTGATGTGTAATGAGAGAAACCATTAGCAGTAAAAATGGGCTCTCCCCGCCCTGCCGCTCAGCAGATCTTAGTCAGAGCCACAGTTACAAGTCTATTTATACATTCACTCCTCTTTAGATTTTCTTCCTCTCTAACAGGGAGCAGTTTGTGCAGCTCCCAGTCAGGAAGTCTGCATTCCTCCTGCCCTTCTCTCGCTGTGTCTTCTCCTTCCACTGCTCCTCTCCCTCTCCCTCTGTCTCCACTCCCACCCCCACCCACCACCCCCTCACCGGCTTTCTCCTCCCTCTCTATACACCCTTCCCCCAGCTCTTTCCTGCTCTGTGCCTCCCTCTCTGCCTGCCTGCCTCCCTCCCTCCCTCCCTCCGTCTCATCAGGCTATACATGCAGCAAGGCACAAATTCATCGGGGGGGGGAAAGAGAGACAGCGAAGGAGAGCTGGAGATAGAATTGGTGGTGGTGGGGGGTTTGAAACGGAGAAATGGTTTGAGAGCAAAACAAGAGCGAAATGACAGACAGGGGAATGTAGGGGGTGAGATGGAGAGAATGAAACAGAGGGAAAAGAGAGAGAGAGAGGGGGGGGACGGGTGGGTCGGTGGGAGAGCGGCGAGGAGGTGGGGGGAGAAGCTCGCTCTCGCTACAGCGATGGGCGTTCCTCTCCCGGTTCCTGCTAGGTCAAAAGTTTACCGTGGTTTTAATTTCACCTTTCCACAGCCAATCAGAACGCGTCCCCGGCTGCTGGGGGAACTTTGACCCACTCGGAGAATCTGACTGTAAAGATCTGAAGCTCGCCTTCTTCCACAACTCTCGTGTTTTTTTCCCTCTTTCTTCTTGTTTTTTTTTTCCCCCCACCTTTTTTAAAGCTGCATATTTATTCGTCCTTCATCACAGAGGACAAAAAAAAACAAAAAAAAAAAAACCTGGTTGTTGCTCATCTTAAGGGGATAGTGAGAAGGGGGGGATGAGAAAAAAGGCTTTATTGTTTTAGTTTTTCTTTGCTATTCAGTACTTTTCCTCTGCTTTCCAAAACAGATGCCACCAAGACGGCGCATGGGTTAAAAAACCACAAGATCAACAGCCTCGTCCTCGAGGATGAACGGTGGACATCAAAGCACCGACACACACACACACACACACACACACACACACACACACACACAAGTCCACACTCCACGTTTACGTCACTAGATCAAACATGCACATAAATACTCACTAGATCAAACACACACACACACACACACACACACACACACACACACACACACACACACACACACACACACACACACACACACACACACAGAGTGCAGGGACATGCCACGCAGGGCTGATTGGTGGGTGTATAAGCACCCCTGTGTGTGTGTGTGTGTGTGTGTGTGTGTGTGTGTGTTTGTGTGTGCAGGCATGTGAGCGTGGAGAGAGTGTTAGTGTGAGTCTATGAAGGGGGAGGAGGCTGCAGTTAGATCATAGCATCAGAGAGGGGAGGGGCTGCTCTGCAAATAGAGCGAGCAGAGCCGGCATGGCTGGCGACGGTAAGTAGAATGGCTTCAAGCCTCTTGTAAGGAGACTGGCCCTGGCCCTGTGTGTGTGTGTGTGTGTGTGTGTGTGTGTGTGTGTGTGTGTGTGTGTGTGTGTGTGTGTGTGTGTGTGTGTGTGTGTGTGTGTGTTTCTCCAGCCTCTTCATCACTGTCTGTGTGCATGTGCGTGTTTGATTAATTAACAGCTACGGTCACTGAAGAAGCTCCCTGTTGTTCTTTTTCTCCCGACATCAACCATACAATTGCCCCCTCCTCCTCCTCCTCTTCTTCTTCATCTTCCTCCTCCTCCTCCTCCATCCACCTGACTGCGATAATAAGGCACACACACACACACACACACACACACACACACACACACACACACACACAATAACACGCATCCTCATGAGAGCAGCAGGCTGTGAATATCACAAGATGAAGTGTGGAACGAGCAGACTCAAGAGACGTCACGAGATGTACGGCCGCCTTCCACCTGTAGCTGACTTTCTCTTCACGGACGTCGCGTCTCCCTCCAGCTCTCCACCCGGAAAATAAAACATGTCCGTTACAATCAGCTGCACTTTAAAGGACAAGTCTAGTGATATTCTATATTTTTTCTCACTGTCAACAAATCCCTTTATAACCAACAACAAATATATACCAATATCAGGTTTTGTCTTGTGATATGTCTGTGCTATAGAGCTCAATTATTGTCAAAAAAATATTAAAAATACTCCAATGAGGCAAACTGTTCCACTGAGTGACATCATCCTTCGTTACCCTGAACATGGGCACTTGAGTTTATTTTCAGTCAGTCAATCCCACACGCTACGACCAGCTGCTGTAAACACACAGTAGAGAACCACATCCGCAGCTGAAAATAGTCCCCAACAAAAACACTATTTACTCTCGAATGAGCATTGTTTGCTAATGAGTTATAGGACTTTATTAAGCTTTTAAAAAACATAGAACTATATATTTGCGACACATTTTTAAAAGATTTGCAGGCACCACAAAGATATAAACACCTCCAGTTTTCATTTAAGTTGATACTTTAGTTTGCTAAATGTTTAATTAATTTATCCTTGATGAATGTGCAAGAAGTCTTCCAAGATTTGATATCAGTATCATATAGTGTCTAATGTTGCTCATATTTCATACGATTCAACAACTGGAGCGGACATCTTCTCCATGGGCTTAAAAGCCAACCTGAGGACTAAAAGAATCCAACTTAATTTTCTCCATAAGCTACATTATATATGCAAAATACTGGCTGCAAGAAGTGCAGAAATCCCCATCTGAGTTAGAGCTGGCTTTCTGTAAATTAGAGATGCCCAATTTGACTTTTTCAGCCACACTTTTTCAGTCCCGATACCGATATCATTAAGTTTTATAAGGTAAACTCAACATATTAACAGGAAAATTTAAATTCCAGCAGAATTGAATTGAATAGATCGGCCATATTGTCACGGATACCTGTATCTAATATCCGTTATCGGTGCATCCCTCCTTTGAATTGCTTGTTTTGTCCAACCAAAAACGACCAAACATGTTCCAAGCCCAAAGATATTCATATAAGACTTTGCCAAAAAAGTACTTGGATAAAATTCCAGCTACGCAAGGCCAACAAACAAGTGGAGAATCACCTCTTCACTGAGATTTATCTTTTCACAACCACCAGCCATTAAAACACCTTCAGTGTCCAAAGTAAACAGATCACCTTACGTCTCCCTCTTTTCTCTCTCCAAGTGGTGTTTCAGCGATCATTCTCTCAACGCTTCATTCTCTCCCTTTTCTCTTTTGCCAGTTCTGAGGTCAGAGAGAGGAGCAGTTTGTTTTGTGGTTGTGTCAAATTCAGGTTGATAGTGGTGCTGATGGTGTGAAAAGACATTTTAGTTAAAAACAATCCACAATGTGCGCATGTGAGCATGTTCAAGTCTGTGAGAGCTTCGGCTAAAGTTCGTTTTAAAGTCATGCAAGTTAAAATATTGATTTTATTGGTTTTCTATTTTATCTGAAAAACAGATCTGACGAAAAAGTCTCGCATTCTCACAAATATGGGAGTTCAACCATCTGTTAAACATCCCTGACTAAACTGCAATAGTAAAGTAGTCTGTAGCACCTTGACTGAGGGTGAGAGGCCGCAGTGTTACCCCATGGTCTAAGGTTACACAATAAATGGCCTGTTAGAGAAACACTTGAAATTTAACAATGGCAACTGCATTGCCCATTCTTCTGCTGCCTGAAATCCCACCCAACCCCACCCTGTGTCACTTAAAACCAAAAACCTTTCATTTGTGCAGGAGGTGCAAACTGAAACTGTGAAGCCGAGGAGAGCGGGTGGAGGAATCTGCATCGCCGTGTCCCCTCACCCTCAGCCCGGACCTCGGCCTGTTTTGTTGGTAAATACAAACTATGAAAAGCTCTGATAAACAAACACACCCTGCACAGTGTTTGTCATAGCACCATAATCACATAGCAACAAGTTACCCAACCCCAACCCCCCCCACTCATAACTCCTCCGGCTATATTTCTGTTCTTTAGTGCAGCTGAAGCTGGTCGGGACAAAGGTTAAACGCAAAGCAGGGCACAAATTAGTCCCGACTAGTCAAGAGTTGAATATGTGTGTGTTTCTCAGTAAAAGGACAAGTGAAGTGACAGAATACACACAGCAGGAAGCAGAGCAAAGAATAAAATCAGTGATGACAAAACAAGGACATGTCAGCATGTTAGCTTTGTAACCGGTCTCCTGGTTTACCGATCAAACCCTCCTGATGTGTGTAAAAGAACAGCCAAACTGTTCTCTGAAATGACTAAACTCAAGGTGAGACACAGAAATTGGCAGGATTAAAAAACAGTGTGCTTCATGTGGGTTTTCCGGTGTAATGCAATACTCGCTGTCGTTTTTGGACACAGCAAGAAGACTTCAATCAAAATCCAGCTCAGTGATTTAGATGCAATGTTTTAACAGTTTAAACTTTGTCGTTTCTTGTTTTACACCCCTTTGCTCTGCTTTGTCATAGTGAAGTCTACTCCGGTCTACAAAGTTTTGGGGTGACTCAAAGGGCTAAAAATGTCCGTTATGCGATGCTTGGAACAAAAGAGTTCTTACAAAGCTTCTTATGGTGAAAGTGTCCTTGTTATTATAAATAGGAATAATGGTTCACGCGTTCAGACACTCTCCTCAGACAATTTCATGGTGCATTTATTTGTACACATGCAAAGTGATGGAATAAAAAATTAAAAAAAAGAGCTTGGGGAGCGAATTGACTGGCTTTCCCAACTTAATCCCGACTTGGGAAAGGTGTGGAGAGGAAGACAGTCCAACGAGCACTTCATTTGAAGCATACTGCGTGCATTAGCCCTTGTGTGGCTAAGCACAACAGCTATTTCAACACTTCCTGCTGCAGCTGCTTCACAGTACAATCCAGCTAAATCAGGCGATAAAGAAAAAAAAGAGTGGGTATTGTGCACTGGACTTCTACAGCAAGAATACAGGAACAAAAATGTTTTTTAAAAAAACAAAAAAAACGGTATACAGTCCTGGTAGATCACTATTAACTATTAACAAATTTAATCGAGTTCCTTTCAATGAGAACCTGGATTGTAGCAGGACATCGTCTCTCCTCTTCTTGAATACTAGATCGACAATTAGAAGAAGCCGAGCGGAGGTCTGTGTGTCCGGTTAGCCAGACAGAGATGAGTGTGCGGTGCGTATTCTGTTGCAGGTCGTACGCAGTTGTGTAGTTGTGTCAGAGGCCTGGTTGTTTAGCCTTAGTGATGTATGTGGAAAGTGTGTACAGACTAGTTGCCTTGGCTTGCACCCATTAAATCTTGTATATTATGTACCGAGTCTTAATTGGACTTTAGGCCTAAAATAACTTAATAATAACTTAATAACTAAAATAATAAAGATAACCTCCCAGAAATGTAAAAATCCTGTCGACCACTACACAGCCAGCTGGAAATTCATGAATCTTTTACACAAATCGCGTTTCCTAGATCATATTTCATTTTCTCACTGTTTTTTTTTGTTGTTTTTTTTTAAAATCACAGTGCTATTCTGGGTCAGAATGCCTGCCAAGCACCTGAGCACACCTGTCCAGTCGCTGTGGTCACAGACTTACAGATGGTACACACCGGTCAGATTATGTAAAAGAGTTCCCCAACACTCTATAACACTTTGTTCTTTGCTGACCACGACCGTCCAGAAGCTAAAGGTCGAAACTACAAGTGTCCGCAAGGTAAATTATTAATGCCTTGTTTTCTTTTCCTCTCTGAACCTCTGCTCTCCTCTCTCATTTCTCTAGCTTTGATTGTTGTTTTCTCACTGTGCCCCTCCTCTCATCGCCACCTTCCCCCCTTCCCCCCCCTCTGTGTCCTCCCTCCCTCCCTCCTCTTCTCTGGGCGAGTCCAGCGTGGAGATGGTGTTATTTTTAGCCCTGGTGAGATCGGGAGAAAGATCGTGCTGGGCTAACACGTACGCTCCACAAGGCCTTTACTGGGGGCCTGTCACCGACGTGTGAGTGGAGAGCGTTTTTTCAGTTGACACACACAGCGCGCATGTGATTCCACGGTGCATGTGTGTGTGTTTGCTGTCGTATCAAATAGACCTCACTAAGCTGCTTTCACAGGAGTGGACAGAAAAGGCCCAGTGATAACAGACATCCGCCCTTGTTAAAGGTACAAGCCGTGAGGCAAATGTAAACAAAAGGGCGGCACCACCACCACCACCAACTAAAACTCATAACAGGATTACATCAGTAGTGTTCGAATGTATGTGAATTCTAAAATATTGATGGGTTCAATATTCTAGTGGCTTAAAGTGAGACAGTGGTGATTGAGTGCGATGAGGCCTCTTTGGTGTGATTGAGGTTGAAAGCTATTTATCTCCCGCTAAATATTGTCAGCCACATCTTTCGCACATGCAATTTTCTTTTGTGCATTATTTATGCTGCTGTTTTATCCGCACTGGTTCTTGGACCAGCTCAGACAATGTAAAGAGTTAAATTACAATCTAAGCCAACGTGACTTTAAGCTGCAGTTGGTAACTTTTCTAAATATATCTTTTTATCCTATTTTTTTTTTTTAAAACTGTACCTACATCTTGACAGTAGTATGTGAGACATCAAATCTGTGTCTCTAACGCAGCTGTCAATCACTGCTCACGAAGCTCGTTAATTTGGGTAACTGTCAAACTACGCAGCGCTGATCAAATATGAGTCAAGCTCCTGTTACTATTTCTTGCCTGAAATGTTTTCAGAAACATATTTAAAATGTACTAATTAGCTGTAAAATAAGAAAGTTTGCTCCGGCTGGACGGCGGCTCTTGGTTTTGGCTCGTTTTAAACATGGTGGCCGGGTCACAAACTCAATCATTTTACAGCTAAACAGTACACTAAAATATATTTTGAAAACATTAAAAGCAAGAGATAGACAATACAGTAACAAAATCTTAATTCATATTTGATCAGAGTGATTGACACCTGCATTAGAGACCTTTTGGCTCTGATTAGTTGTTTTTTGACCCTGTCAGGATATAGTGACAGTTTGAGAAAATATGACAAAAAGTTATTTTTATAAAAGTTACAAACTGCAGCTTTTAAATGTCCGTCATCGTATTGTTGATGTGTGAACAAGTTGACTTTGGTTTCCTGGATGGCATACAAGTTAACGGTGCACAGTAGAGATAAAACAGGTCGTTTTGCATTGATTTATTTTTTGCTGAAAGTTTGAGCTTGCCAGGAATCAGTCCGTTGTGAATTTAGCCATATCACGTGATAGTTATGGGATGCAGAGTAGAGCAGTTGTTGGAATGCACATTAGGGAATTAATAAAAACGCATTTCGGTCATGGTGATCAGTAAACACTTCAACCCATCAACACTGCCGGCACTCTTTGATAATGCTATATGAATATACCTGGAAATTAAAATGAAATCAACAAAATTAGAGATTTGGCTGTTCATGAGCAAGACATTAAATCAATACCAACTGCAGCTGAGTGGGACCGAGAGAAATTAATTTACTCTAACCAATGAAAAGGGTATAATTAAAATCAGATCAAGAAAAACAAATATATTTACAAAATATACAGGAAAAACATATGAAAATACAGGGATAGTAGGTTGTAAGCCCTCCTCCTTTCTGCTCCTAAGCAGTATGAATATATTGTTCCAAGCAGATGCTACTGAAGTGTTAGTGTAAAAAACAGTGAAGCAGCTGCGTTGGTCAGGAGCACTTCGGGTGATTTGCAGTGGCGTGGCAAGTCATTCAAGTCACAATGACGCAGCATTTTCAGACCATATCACCCGTTTAATTTACTGACAGAACAGGATATTGGGATGGAACAGAGGGGCAAACCAATCTGATCCAACGTGAGATCAATTACAAAGACTAAAAGGAGTTTTATTTAATGGAAGGGAAAACAAAGTAACAGTTCAAAAGTCTATGTGGGTTTTATTTGATGAATTACAAACGCAGAAGACTGCTCCTCAGGAAGAAGGCTTTATTTTTCTCAACTGAATGTATATAAAAGTAGCTGAAAGAGTGACATTTTCTTTCATTTTCCATTAACATCTGCCCTCCTGTTCATCCATAGTTATCAATCTAAATGGATGCACTTACACTCATATTTGTCCAGGTATCCTTTCACTGGCACTAAGCAAATAGCTGTAGAGAAAAAGGCTACATTTCCTCCATCACACTTCTCCTGAATCTACCAGCAGTGTCAGTCGGTCTTGGTCAGCTCCATAAACATCACCAGCAGCCTTCTAGATCTGCAGGCAAGCCAAAGCTGTTCACCTGACGGTTACCTGAGTGGGCAGCTGAGTCCAACAGGAGATGATATTTCATCCTGGGCATCGTGTCTAACTGAGACACAGGAACATGCACGTATACACAGCGAGAAGCAGAAGAACAGGAGAGTCTAAACGCAAGCGAAGCCTTCGTTTTGGATAAAGTCTGATATGCTGGACAACACCTAAAAATACACAAACAACAGCTATAAAAAAAAAAAAAAAAAAAAAAAACTCTAGAAAGAGGGACACGAGAAGAACCGGAATCTTTGTCTCACTTTGCATCAAATCAATATTTAAATTCTGGCCCCTTTTCCTCTAAAGAGAGCATGCAGCTGTCACTGCCTGTTTACTACGACTCGGCTCTCACAGGACTAACAGATTCATCGTGAGGGAGGGAGGCGGTAAAAGAAAATGAGAGGGGCCAGGGATGGAGAGGAAAAGCTGATTCAACCAAAGACGCTCCTCTCAGCCTGAGCTGAGGCCGACACATGCAGGCTACTCCTCCCCGCTCGGCAAAAACAGATGGGTGAAGGTAGTAACCCTGCATGGTCCCCCGTCCACAGCAGAATGTCAAATTCAGCAGTTTCACTAAAGCCGGAGCCTTCTCTGCGTGCCATGTGCACGCTTTCAAAATCTCCTTAGTCATATGTTTCCCTGAGCAGTCTAAACGTCTGCCACACAACGGTTTCATGGGGTTGTAAGGCATTGATATCACCTACTGAGCCAAAAGGGGATCAATGAACCAAGGAGTTGGAGTCTGCAGAGAGTAAAGCTGAGAGAGAATGTAGCAGTAAGTTTCATATCATTTTAAAGGGCTGAGAATGAACAAATAAGTAACGAATATTGCCAAAACTAAATGTATTAGCCCGATTAGATATTCGGTTTTCTCTCCATGCTAAATGTGAAGGAATAAATAAGAATCTATTCTTCTGTTGTATCTGGAATAATGCACAACAACTTTTGTGAAAAACTAGAATGTACTGGCTCATTAGTTTAAGAAATGTCAATAGTCATCTGGTTATGCCATGTCCATGAACAAATCATATGATGAGAAATCTGACTCTGAAAGAGAGATATCACTGTGGTGGCACCTCACTTGTAAACCTGCAGACTTTAATGAAAATAATCTTCACAGAGAAATATTTCTAGGGGAACCTGTTTATAATATGATCATCAAATGCTATTAAAAATAATTATAATCTACAAAACTTTTTAACAAAGCTTCCTCCAATATTAACCGGCTCTTGGGTCATCTTTTTTCCCCATGGTGTGCTTCTCCAATAACAAACATGAAATCAACTTTCTATTCTCCATTATTATTGAATCCTCATGTTTCACTCGTATTCTTGGCTTGTCGACTTGTCTCGTTGCTTGTTTAGTTGATACTGTGTGTGTTTTTTTTTATGGTTGAGTTATTATTCGTTGACCTCGGGAAGACTGGTGACCACTTTATGGAAGCTAACGGAGATCCAAATTAAGAATAAAGCAATCATCACGTCTTCTGTTATTTCTTATCTAAGGAGCTGTTGTGTGCAATACGTTGAAACTGAGCCTGACAGCAGGGTGCGGATGAACAAGACTCTGTGACATCACAGCACCGACAGTGCAACGCCAGAGGGGGTGGCGGAGGGGCAGCCAATCAGGCGAGGCCCGCTTGGCCGGCCCGCTGCTTCACTCCAAGGTGACGAGGGTGGGGGTAGCAGACCTTGGAGTCCCCCCACCCCCCTGCTTTCCTGAGATGAGTGATGCTGCTGCTAGTGACAGTGGAGAGAGGATGGAGATGGCGGGGTGTGTATATATGTGTGTGTGTGTGTGTGTGTGTGTGGCAGAGTGATATAGGAGGTGTGGCGGCTGAGGGGACGACAGGATGGGAGCGAATTAAGTTGAGGTGGTGGTCACGTAACAGCCGGGTTCAGGCAGAGTTGAAGCCACTTGCTTGCTGTGCTGCAGCTGGTAACATTTACCTCAACTCCAAACCCCATAAATGTTGTGTGTGTGTGTGTGTGTGTGTGTGTGTGTGTGTGTGTGTGTGTGTGTGTGTGTGTGTGTGTGTGTGTGTGTGTGTGTGTACGGGCACCTAAAGGAGCTCTGAAACACATAAACTTGGTCTGAATATTTACAATGGAAAATAAGTAAAAAAACAGTACTCCCCTTCTTAGACACACACACACCCCTGTGAGGACCCCTTTAACAAGCATCTATTACCTTCCAGCAAGACGAAACGTGAAACTATCCCCCTCCTCCTCCTAGAACCAGCTCTCCTCTGTTTGGGGCTCACAAAAAGGTGACAGATTTCGTTTTTCTTACTCTCTTTTCTACAATAATACACATACACACATGTTGGATTTAAACCATCATGTCACATCACAGACCACAAAAAGCGTGACGCTCTCCCTGAAAAGTTGTTTTTGGAAAATCATGCTGAACTTTGCGTGCACTTAGCAAAGAACAAAAAGAGAAAAACAGAAGAACATGATGAAAACCACCCTCCATATTAGGAACAAGCAAACGCTGTCTTTACACAATGTTGTGGTAGATTCAGGAATATGAAGTGTAAATAAGTGTTTATCTGAATCCTTTACTGAAAGTGGTCTTCTATCTCTCCTTTGTGAGTGAGGTTTCTTAAAGATCCCAGATAGAAACTGACAATCATTACAGAAATTAGGGTAATATATTAAAAACAATGGCCTTAAATCAGTATGAGAGACACTGATGGCTGATTTAGAGCTTTGGCGACCAAACACAGCCTTTGTCCAAAATCTAGGACCAAATTCTTACATTGTCACTACGGCAACCTAAGAATGACTGATGGAGCCACTTTACTTTTCTATAAAACTGGTAAAAATGTATTTTTAATCTAACAATGTGATGTACTCCTCTGATTAATTACTGCAAAGTGAACATAAGAGTGTGATCGATCAATCTTTTGCCACTTCAGCTGGATTAGATCCCGACTCGTCCTGTGTCATGGTCAACACAGAAAACAGCGTGTTTTATTTGTTTTACCACTCGTGCTCTTTTGTTATAAGTCGGTAATCTTTTTTCTGGCTGCAATGTTCTTCCAGTTGTGCTGTCCCTGTTCACTTAATATCACAATGAGACAAATCTTTAGCTAATCACATTTAGATATATCTGTATTACCATAAATGATGGGCACCTCTGTTGATGGCACTATACTTGCATATTTCTAGCCTTGCTATTAACGTGGCTGCAGGGATGACAATGTCCAACAGTCCACCACTTTGGCTGTAATATCTCAACCACCATTCATGGTCCCCAGAAGATGAAACTCATTGACTTCAGTGATACCCTGACTCTCCTAGCGTCCATTGGATGGTTTGCCATCATCAACACTTTTGTTGTTTTATGACCAAATTGCTGCAAAAATATCAATCTCATCAACCTCAGCTGTACTTAGTACCTATGGCTAATTAGCTAATGTTAGCATGCTAACACACTGAAGTGGTGGTGAACATTATACCTGCTTTGCACCAGCAAGTTAGCGTTGCAATTGTATGGATGTTGCCATGCTAGAATTATCAATTAGCAGAGCTGCTCGAGAGTCTCACAGTGTTGTTTCCTCAATTTAACGTAAAACATCTCCATAGGTATTCATCTGACAACCGAGGTTTTAGTGACCAAGATGTTATTTGACCGGTTTTCGCACAGCGTAACATGCGATGCACCTGCACGATTGTTGCCGTCACACAATGTCTCGTGGTCTTTCAGGTACTATAATGTGAGCTGTACTGAGTCCAGTCGCTGCCAGCAAACATGCAGCAGAGCACCCGAGGGATGCTGCAGCCCTCTGAGGAAAGGAGTGAGGAGAGGAGAGGAGGGGAGAGGAAAGGAGAGGAGGTAGAAGAAGCCCCAGGTAGCCTCACAGCAATGCACCATTAGAGAAAGGAAAACACAAAGCCAAGCTCTGCTGCTCGCTTCTTCTTCTCCAGTCTCTCTCTCTCTCTCTCTCTCTCTCTCTCTCTCTCTCTCCTCTCTCTCTCACTGACCAGCTAAATATTTTATCAGCTGGCAAAAGAACCTACAAGCCCGAAGGCCAGGGGTTCTTTTCTTGTTTGTTTCTTGAATTGAAGAAGGTATGTGTGTGTATCGGTGTGTGTGTGCGTGTTAGTGTAGGAGAGGTGGGGGGGGGGTAAGGCTGAGTTTGTTCACCGACCACAATGTCACAGAAGTGCTTTTGATTGGTCACTTTGAAGTAGTTATTCTGTTTCTCTTCCTCTCTTCCTCTCTCTCTCTCTCTCTCTCGCTCTCTCAGAGTGTGCATCCTATGTGCAGCACGCTGCTCAGTTCAGAGCTGGATGAACGACCTTGAGCAGGCGCACAGGGCTGTGTTGCCATGGCAACGAAGCCTCGCGCAACCAGTAACAGCTGGATGCAACAGCACTCCCTGAATTTTAGCGGGAGTCGCCACGTTAATAAAACGACTCTCCACGTCTCCTCCCCCTCTCTCCTCCTCCTCCTCCTCCTCCTCACTATCTATCCCCCCCCCACACCTCCTTTGTGTCTCTCTTTCTCTCTCTCACACACACAAACATTTACTTGTACTAACACAAAAGAACGGCATGGCTGTACAAGGACAATATGTTTGGTATTAACACATAACTGAATTAACTTGTTCAGTTTAAGTGCCATGATTCAGACGTAAAGAACATACAGTCCCGGTTAAGAGCTAACTGCATGCCTTTGAGAGACAAACACAACGGAGACAAACACTATTAGGGAAAGATACGACTGAACAAGTTACAAAACAAAACACAGAAGAGGCAGAAACGCTCCGAGATGGTCACTTGACATTCCTCTCACAGAAGAAAAGGCTGCTCTCAGAAAAATAAGGCAGCGGAGGACATGAGCTGCACTGAGACATTCTGGCAAAAAGAAAGGAAACGGAAACCGAGGAATCGACAGCTGTTCTGAGGGTGCATCAGCTCATCACTCCAACTCCGTTTGATACTTAGTTATACCATCACAGACAAATGTAGAAAACTACTTTTCAGCTCTATATTCCCAAAACACATTTTCCTACAGAAATGACACAAACAAAGATCAACTGGATTTCCAACCAGCAGAAATTACTGATGCAACTCTGAGATCAATTTCAAGGACATGACCCGTGTTTGCTGTTAGTCTGAATGGGTCGCCTGTTAAGTGACCTAGTTTCACAACTCGCTCCAGATCAGTGTTTAACAAAGGCCTGAATAAAGCAGGACAACACAAACATCACTCAATAACAATAACATTAACAATTTATACATTTTTAGGAGTCGTTTGATCTTCAATTAATTACAATTTTGCTTTGTAAAGCAAACAAAATGTTAGAAATCCACAGTCTGAGATAATATCAGCAAATTGCTTGTTTTAACAGTTTAAAACTTAAATATATTAGATTTATAATAATATAAACGAGATTTGAGAAATTTGAGAAGCTGGAGCCCAAGAAATTTCTCAATTTTTGCTGAGAAATTTTCTTTAAAAAATATATTTTTTATCGTTACAGTTTTTGATATATTTCAAATCCATCACTGGAACTACTTGAACGTAGATGTCTTTAATAACTTTAGTGTCACCAATGGATTTTCAATCACTTAGTGCAAACAAGTAACTGGTTTGAGTACAACCCTTGTTGAATGTCATTCTCCATCTGGCAGCAAACTCTAACCTTTACCAGGCATACATAGTACTGCGGTGGATTGAGTGTAGCATGTGATTTCTCTTTTATTTGATTTTTCAAATCGTTTTTCCAAATGAGTTTTCAGGGCGGTCTTTTGATTTATTTTAAGATATAGTGGAGAAAGGTCTACCTGAGCAAATAATGAAGTCCCTTTCCTTATGTGTGTGTTGTTATCTGATTTTTTCTACTTGCTTTATTATTGAATGGCTGTATTTTTTGTCCGAGTTTATTTTATTTAAATCATGTCTCTAATCCTCAAGGAAGGTGTTGCAAAAAAACTATTTTAGTATAGATGTTGCTCTCAAATGCCATAATGTCAATGGTTAGGGTGGGGGGTATCCACCACTCTGACTGGAGATGCACCAGTAAAGAACAGAATTGATTGAATTTAAAAATAAAAATAAAATCGAGAAGACCCCTCCTCCAACGGAGTGAAATCAGTGAGAGCTGGTGAAGATTAATTCCCATCTAACCCATCCTGACACATGGGAGATTGGCCCCCAACAACAACAACAACAACAGGACAACAGCTCAGCTCCCTTCACTGCGGATGGGGGAGGCGGGGGGACAGCGAGGGACACAGATACCACGGAGAGAGGAGCGAGCTAAGAATGTGCAGTCAGAAAAACTTCCCGATACCAACAACAGAGCAGAGTCGAGAAAGGCCGAGACAAAAATAAAGAGCAGACAC
>NC_072460.1:22440004-22447504 GCF_027596085.1 Anoplopoma fimbria
TGTTGAGAGAGATTTCGCATAAGTGAAAGGCAACGGTGGCAACAAAGAAAAACCACATCCTAAATCTTCATCGGCCATTGTTCTGTGGCGTGATAGAATGTGTTGAGAGACGGGGTGTGGACAGATCTGTGCCAAGCAGTCAGAGTAATGCCACAGTAACCATCTGCACTTCGTCTTAACTGCCGGATAAAACAACTCAGAGACGTGGAACCACAGCCGTTCAGTTTCCCCCTCTCACTCTTCCCCTCATCCCCTTGTTTTTTTATGTTCTTTAATTTTGTGGCCACAGGGGACACACCCTCCTCGACCAGCCAAGCCGCCTCTTATTATAGACTTTTAAAAAATCCACATACAATACGCACATTGGCAGAAAGAGACACACAGATTTCCCGGTGTCTACATAAAACGTTTTATAAGTTCCTCCTGCAATCCCAGAATGGCATCATGGGCACACATGACGGGCACATTTGGCACCCGGATTTTTAACAGCTTGTAGTTTATTTTGTTTAATGACAGCCTATTGGGTTCTTTTTATTAAATAAACAAAATAGCTTTGGCGGAAACACAAGAGGAAACACAGCTGTACGCTTGCCTAAATAAACAGAAAACTGCCACATGCAGTTCATATTCCATGCTGAACAGATGCAAAATGTCATCACTTGTAAAAAATAAAATAAAAAAATCACTTGCATAGTTGTTGCTTGGCTTTTACAAGCTTTGCATTTGGCTGTTGGAACCTGTTGAGGAATCTGGTCAGTATTACGGGCTTCCGCTAACGCAATCTTCCGCTAGGACAAGTAACACAAATCACACAGTGCAGCTGGTGACTGGGCAGGGTAAGTGGCTCTAAAATAGTGCTTTACCATGCACACATAACTGCCCTAACACGAATGCTCTTAAGCACATTACTTTCCCACAAGGAGAAGGAATAATCAGAGAAATGCACTTGGTTTTAAAGCAATGCACGGCATCCATTCCTGATCCACCTCTCCTCTCCTCTCTCCTTTCCTGCTCCTCTCATCTCCTTCCTCCTCTCCCCTATGGCCCTTTCCGTGCCCCAATACCGAGCAAAAAGTGCTGTATTTGTTTTTGCAGCAGCCGAGCCGTTGGTCCCAGGATCTCTGGCTGCGCTCTGGCCCACATCTGTTCTCTCGGCTTCACTGCTTGGTACTCGCCGTCATAGAAGTGCAGGGGAGTCTTATGTGCTGCCGGTCACTGATAAGGCAAGGCCAAAGTAACCCACATGAAAGAGAAGAGGCTAAACGGGTGGAAATATTATTCATTCTGTTATCCACTGCCTCTTTTTTTTTATTATCGCACAACTCACTTTTAATGTATTAATTCTTCTTCTTTCTGTTATGCATTTTGCAGTGGTCGCCTGTTGTGAAAAGGACAAACTATGTGAGTATGACACAACATTCAAGCCATGTTTGGAGAGACGGACAGAAAAATAAATAAAAAGTAAGTGCAGAAGTGGAATTATTAGAAAATCTAAAATGAGCCCAACATTCCTGGCAACGGAGGAGCTCCGTCCATCACAAAGCTAGAACGCCCGCTGCTTCGTACATCTGGGCCTTTTGACCACGCGCCACATTATCAAGTCCCACCCGCAGAGTGTTTCATCATCCCTCACAGCAAGTGCCTTACCCTGGCCAAGAGCACAGAGGCTCTGCTATGAACATCCAGATGTCATTCTGGACTCCTGGGTTCAACAGGTGAATCTCAGAGTCAATAAATGGAAAATAAAAACATGTTTTTATATGGATCTCTGCAGCTGTGTACTTTGTAAAGCTGCCTGAAGCTTAAGAGAGATTCTTTGTCTCCATTTGTGTTATTTATTTCCACATCAGACCTCAGCGTAATACATCAAACTATGTTGAGCATTAAGAGAAATTACCTGACAGGAAGACTATCTGTACCAACTGTTACATTCCTCTGCTTTTGCTCACTCCATGTCCTGCAGTAGGCAATAAAACATGCACTCAATAACACTAATTAGCTCCAGAAACATTCCTCTTGGGAAAAACAAAAGTGTGTGCGTGTTTCCCTCCGCACATGAGCACGCGTACGAACACATGCATGTGCTTTTGGTTCACTAGGAGTGTATACAGAAGCGGTTATATAAATCTACGGGAGTGGAAAAGGCGTAGTAACAGTGTCAAGGACAAGCTGCGCACACAGAGGAATGACTGGCCTTCAACACATACTTGTGTTTTCATTTTCTTTTCCTCATGTGATGAGAAGCCTCCTTAAACATATTAGGGGAAGCAGCTTCCAGTGTGAGATACAGAGACCGAGAAGAACGAGTCCATCAGCTTTAGGATGGATGAAAAGAGTGTGTGAGATGGTTTATGGGAGAGGGAAGGAGTGAGGAATGAAGTAGAGAGGAAGAGAAAGTGGTGTTTTTGGGTTCATAAAAAAGCGTGTGTGTGTGTGTGTATGTGTGAGAGAGGTGGGGAGTGGAAAAACACACAAAAGAACTTGAGAAAGTGTTGAAATGTTTTATGTCTGGACGCACGGGAGGTTTAAACCCCTGGAGGTAGAGGGCCAGACCAGGAGGTTGGAGACTAAACACCACACAACACCACTGGGACCGTATGATAACTAACTAATTAAAAGTGGGAGGCTAGTGCTGATAATCAATACTGTTTGTTCAGGAGGGTCGGGAGGGAAACGTTTGGTATCAGATGGTCCTGCGTGTTGGAGACGGGGCCAGACGGCGATGATGGCGGATGTGGAGATGAGGGGGACTTGTTGGACTCTGAAAAGATAAAGTTTCTCCGCACAGCTGCTTTGGCCTGCAGACAGACGGAAACATCTGCATTCACCTCAGCACCATGTGAACAGGAATGTGAGGAGCAACAGAGAGAAGGGTGAGGAGGGAGGGGGTATGGGGGGGGGGGGGGGGGGGGGATGAACGGGAGATATATGAGTATAAAGCGGCGTGCCTCTAGCGTGACTGCAGAGTGACACAACTGCTTCCGAGCACTGTGAGTGTGTGAGCCAGTGACACGATGCCGTCTGAGGGCCAAAGAGTCCAAAACTAACAAACTCCAAACTAATCTTATCAGTTGGTCATTTCAGCTCAGCTCTCCGTCTCCTTCCTATTAACGCACAGACAACTGGCAGACAAACTGCGTGCCAGCTCCCACGGGAGCAGACGGAGGGCCATGAATGGTGGAGGGCCAGGTGGTGCCCTGTCAGGTCACCAAGGTAACGCAGAGGGATAATTACCTGCTAGTGCGCTGACTCACTCAGCCAAGTCTGCTAAGATACCTCTCCCTTCTCTGATCACAGCCGCAACTCACAAGTTAAATAAAAGGAGGCAAAGCTTCAAGAAAAAGCAATGCCGAAGCTAAAATTGGTCACCATGTGGAACATCGTGGATCGAATCGGGTGAGATAACGACCAAAGTGTTGCATATTTCAACAATGGTAGAAAGAGAGCATAGGTGCTTTGTTTGTATACTGTTAACCAATTCTGTTTAGTGAAATGTATCACATCTGGTGCAGATTAACAGCAGCAACACTGAGCAATTAAATGCACCGGGTAACACACTTTTTTCCGATGGCTTGATATTTTTCAATGCTTTTAATTTACAACAGCCCCCCTCTGATTGTATAGACAGACGCTTACAGCATCATTGCATTGCATTATCATAGTAATACAGATATTTCACGATGCTGATATATATTATCATTGGATTGCAAATGCATCCAAATTCCCTCAATATTGATTGCAATTGAAATTTGAAACACCAAACTCGAATTTTGTATGTTTTGAGTTACAGCTTTGAATATTTAAGTCGGATGACATTCTATATACTGTCTTTGTGTCAACAAATCATTATACAGGATCAGAAACTGTTTATTGCCAAGTACGCTGCAGATAAAAGTAATGTTTTACTTGGTGATTTGTGCAAGACAATAAACACAGAGTGCAATAGTATAAAGACAACATTTTAAAAATAAAAATATGAAAAATTACAATAGAATATGATAAACAAAGAAACAATATAAGAGTATGTTGAAATATATCTGTTATTAAAGTGTTAGATGTATATTTAAAGTGATTAAATCCTTTAAAAGGATTTACTTTTTTAGTAGAAGCCAATGGGCTTCAGACTGAATGCCATAAACAGAGTAGGAAAGTTGGAAAGTATTAAGAGACAGACAATTTAATAACATACATAATGTCAAAGCAATATTTATACTGTTGCTTTTGGTCTTGGGATTTGTTGAGAATAAGAAAAACATCAATCTTATCTTTTATTTACATTTCGGTCCTTCTTAAGCAGTTACAGTTACACTTCCCAACAATCTGCTGTTAATGCTCAGATCTTCCATCACTTTGCATGATACAAGAACAGGAACTAATCTTTGTAAGACCGCTGAAGATGAATGAACCATTAAACTGATTTACTGGCCAGCCCAAAGGACAGACACAAACCTTCCTCACACTCACCTAAGGCTACGTTAATCCATGCCAGACTGCATGAGTGCAGACAAAATAAGGAAGCGGTGACTAACACATCTCATGCTAACATTTTACAGTAAAAGTCAGACTACGAACCCCTCCACCAAAACAAACACAGGTTTGGATGCTGCTACTGTTGCAGTCATCCAGGATGCAAATAGCAGACGTCCAAGTCACAGCCCTTTTCCTGTGGCGTTAATGGGAATTTCAGGCTGGGTGATGTGAGTGTTTGTGCGTGTGCCGGGATGGTGACCGGCCTGAGTGAGAGTTTAACTCAAACTGAACTGAGCTGTAGCGCAGTACAGGCCAAACTAGCGGGCCAAAAAGCCCTGGAAGCTGTGGTCTGTTAAAGAGGAAATGCCTTAATTCACAGTGGCTGAGGGTTTATGCTGCCAGAGACCACTGGGACTACATTAAATAATAGTTACAAGAAGGATGTGTATGTGTGTGCGTATAGATGTGTGTGCAGATTGACAGAATCATTATAAATAGTGGCAAGTAATATGTCAAAATGCACCTTTTATTATTTGATTTTCGTATCTTTTTTGTATACTTTTCTGTCGCCACCTTGAGAGACAGTGAACGTCATGTTGCGTTCAAATGCTAGCGTGGTGTCACTGCACGTTCGGCATACACCCAGTGCCACGAGTGACCTGTGTTTTCGTGTAGCAGCGTACATTCTGAATGCATGCTGTAAGCCATTTACACAGCTGGGCTTTTAAACTGAGGTGACTCAGTGGGAGGACGTCCCTGGTCTGGGGTCTGTCCCAAAGCCCCACACCCGCCTTAGATGGCAGCAGTACTGGAAGTCTGCAACACTCACACCAGCTGACAACAAAGCGTAGCAGTTGCAAGTCAGGAAAGAAGAGGAAGAGCAACTAAAATCTTCATATTAGAGATATATTCTTTGACTTAGTTTACATTCTATCCCTGCAGCTTTATGTTGCATCCAAAGAAAAATCAGATGCACTCTTGTCATGGTATTCAGCCGTATATACAATTATAAACCAGTGCATGGAAGCAGGCTTCTCAGGAAGCAGCAACCAGTGTACAAAGTCTGACTAATGCACCTTGGCACGGCACTTATGGAGACGTGCAGAGCTTTGAGGGACAGTTTTTTAAATAAAAGCCACACTCATTTTGCTCTCAGACGACCTAAATAAGAAAACAAACCCACAATGAGCAAATGCGGAGAGGAAGGAATTTTGCAGAGGAAGTAGTCAATCCATTCGATAGCCATCGCTGTCTCTCTCTCTCTCTCTCTCTCTCTCTCTCTCTCTCTCTCTCTCTCTCTCATGTGAAGGGTAATGAAACTGAATATTATCTGCTGTTTTGAATCAAGCTGCCTGGACACACATTTGATGAGACTCAGGGAGAAACAATGAACCCTACTGACAGATGCAACACGTGGCAGATAGCACACATGATGCAATGACAAATTCCCACTTTATATCCAAACAAGTCAAGTATTTGGAAACACTGAACATGTGCCATGATGAGGAAAACTCAACCTGGACACGTGCCATCAGTAATTACATTACCCACAAGACTCGACAGGAAAAAGCCGTCTGACTTTCTTTTCACGCTCCTCTGATATATTAAATGAAATGTTCTCTCCAGCTGATGTGACCCCATCTCTGTCTGCTTTGAGCATCACCCTTGCAAAAAAGAAATGGACCGAGTCCCAACCATCTGCCGTCTGTCTTTCTCTCTCTCACTAAAGCTCCCTTCTTCCTTGTCAGCTTACTGTGGCCCCGGCCCTTGACTTTGCGAGCCTCTGTGGTCAAATCCATCTGTGTCACAGCCCGTCAAAAATAGTCACAATGTAGCAAGCTCCCATAGTAATTACACAGTGCACTGAGTGGAGGAACCAGTGTCACCTCCCTCCCTCCAACCAAGATCACTCCAACAATGATCTTTCCAGGATTCAATGCAAACTTCAAAACCCCTTCCAGAATTTCACCAAACATTTAACCACCGAATGCCTGCTCAGAATCGCATCTGCTGTTTTCTCTGCCAAACTAAAGCATAGGTTTAATACATTCAAATGAAACAGTTACTTATCTGGAACATAAGTGGGGCAACAATGTGTTTATCCTTCCATAAATCTGACACCGCCTGCTAATGTTGTGTTTATTTGCTCTTAACAACCTCTGATTGTTGCTGACAGCAATAAAAATTGTCAGACTGTTTTATTTAAACAAACATTCAGATTAGATAAGCACATTCCAGGAACAACATTTAACAGCCGATAACTAAACCAAACCATCCCAATGTGAGTGCCGCGCCTCCTACAATACGACAGTTGATAGTGTGACCAAGTGAAGCTAACTAAACTAACTCCGGAGCGTCATTGACTTGCATTATTTTGAGCTGCTCTGAGTGTCTAAAGGGATGTCTCCAGATTAGAGTGGAGGGAGGACCCAGTGCACTTTGAACCCATTCTGCTGTTGACTTGCTCATTCTTTAGATAACACATGCTGCTGGCTGGTCCATCATCTGCAGCACCTGAACATTAGCCGGTTGCACAGCTGTTTAACAGAGACGCTGGACACTGGAATGTGATACTCCTGGTATTATTATTATTATTATTATTATGCTGTAATGCTGGTCTCCTGTGTGTGTGTGAATGTATCAGAGAAATACAAGATAAAATCCACAACTATCACCTTTGACTCTTTGATAGGTAGCCTTTGACTGAACGATGGGTCCAGCAATGAGTTGCAATGAGTGGAGAGCAACACTTGAAGTAAACAGTGTTCATATGGCCTGGACAGATGTAGCAGATCATTTAACAACAGCTGCAGCATGTGTTAAAACAGTGTGTGTTCATAAGAAAAACATTCATATTTCTATTTAAAGGACCTCTTATGTCAAAATAATCAACTAATTCAAGTATTTTTTTATGGCAAAAATATTATTATTATTATTGAGAGAAGTGACTGATTAATGGTGCATAATAGTGACTTTAGTGGCCTTAGTATTCATATCATTTGCATGGATTATAAATACTGTAAACTTGTG